>NW_015159743.1:315747-360502 GCF_001447785.1 Gekko japonicus
CGGGGCTGCCCCGGGGGCGGGGGCGCAGCCAGAGCCCCGCGGTACTTTCTGCGCCAAGCGGACGGCGCTCCTGAATAATTGAGAGGCGGGCGGGCGGGCCAGCCAGCCAGCCAGCGAGCGGCTGCTCCGAGGCGGGCAAACTCTCGCCGCGGCGGGCGCCTCTTCTCGCTCCGCTGCCGCCGGACCGGCACGGGAGGAGGAAGAGGAGGAGGAGAGTCCGATGTGGAAAGGGCTCCGCCGCCGAAGGTCACCCCGCCGGGAGAGGAAGGGGGGGAGGAGGAGGAGGATGGCTGAGCTCTGAAGGGCGCCTGGGCTGGTTCGCCCCCCGCCGTCCCCGTCGCCGTCCCGCGCTGCCCGGCCAGGGCGCCCTCCCCGCCGCCCCCCGCCATGGCCCTGATCGTCCACCTGAAGACCGTCACCGACCTGCGAGGCAAAGGCGACCGGATCGCCAAAGTGGCCTTTCGAGGTACCCGTCCCGGCCGGCGCCCCGGGGGTTGGGGGTGGGGGGGAGATGCCGCTGCAGGCGTGTGTGTGTGTGTGTGTGTGTCCTCGTCCTCCCCGGGGGGAGGAAAAGTTCCTCCGCAGAGCCGGAGTCCCTCTCTCGCTCTCTCTCTCTCGGGCCAGAAGTCTACCGGGTCAGGAGGCGGGATGGCCCGAGGTGCTCCTGGGCAGAGCCTGACCTGGGATTCCCACGACCGCTTTGCAAGTTGACAGCGAGTTTGACTTAAAAAAGAAAGAAAGAATCGGATGCCGGGCGGGTGGGGGCCTTGGCATCTTCCTGAAAAACCCTCCCCAAGTGGGAGGAATTAGGAAGCGGGCAGTTTGGAATCCGGATTCTCCTCCTTGGACTGCCTCCCATGCAAAGCGTTCGCAGGACCCCGTCAGCCTGGATCCCTCCACACAGAGTCCCGTTGCGTCTCGGCACTCCTTCAGACATGACACCACTCGGCGGCAGCAGTGCTGGCAAGCAGGAAACCACCGGTGCATGGAGCCTGTTGATTCATGTGTTATCCAGCCTCAGCCTCCTCCCGGTGTAAGTAACAGGCAGATGTGAGTCCTGGGTCCTCCTCAGTTCCCACACGTAGGCTGCCTTCAGTTCGGTCTCAATTCAGATTGGGACAGAAGCACACATGGAGAGGAGGTTTCTCCCTTCCCCCCAAAAAAAGCCCCCGTGCCATATTCCCAACTTGAAATGATCTTGGGGGCACTATTTGGCCCCGGGCAGGGGAGGAAGTCACCCGAGTCTCAGGGGGAAAGATGGGTTTCCCCGGAGGTCCAAAGAGTGTCCCCTGGAACCTCTTTAGGTTTTAAAAAAATGGTGCAGGAGAAGAATAAAAGCCCCTGCTCTGCATGTGCCACACATGCTCAATCCAAATAAATTCCATCTGGGAACTGAGGAAAACTTGCAAGTCATGGCTGACAGTTAACAGAGGGTAGGGAACCTATACCTCACCTATGTACTCTGCAATATGTCAGTCGCATCTAGCTGAATGTACAGGCATCGGAAAGGCAGGTTGCCCCAAAGGTCCTCTTCTGTGTGCTGCACATGCAAGAATCTTGGCATTTATACAGGAGCTTTGGGTGTTCAGAGCGCCTTGCCTGCATTGTGAGGCACTAATCCTTATGTCAGCCACATAACATGGCCTAGAATGATCATCCAACTGCTGTAGGGTGTCTGAGTGGCTTGCATGGGGGAGTGCATCATCATTAGGGGAGATCTGAAGGAGGAACTTCCCGGCAGCTTCCCAGAAGTCCGAAGCGTGACCCTGCTCCAGTTCATACAGCTAAATACAAATGTGTGTAAGCATCAGATGTGACAATATCTACATTCCCATTTGCATGCTTCTAGTATGCATGTGCGTATTGTCACTCCCATGGGGGAACCCGTCTCAAAAAATCCCAGGGAAAAGGAAAAGGCGTGATGAGGCTAAAAGAAGTCTCCTAGCGGGGCAAGGAGTGAAAACAGAGTTTTGGCTCCCCCATGGCAAAACCAAAATGAATCATCTTGATTTCCAGATGATGCCCAAAGTAACTTTCCTAAAAGTTTTGAGGTGATTATTACGTGCGAAAACACTCCAGCCCCAGTCCCGTGGCTTAGCAGCAGAGCATGCAGAAAGTTCTAGGTTCGATCCCCATCATCTCCAGGTAAAGAAGGATCAGGTGGTGGGTGAGATGAAAGACCTCTGCCTGAGGCCCTGGAGAGCTGCTGCCTGGCACCATAAACAATACTGACCCTAGCAGGAAAATGGTCTGACTCAGTCTCAGGCAGCTCGGGGAGTAATGGCTACCAAAAGCTTCCCTGGATGCAATCTTGTGGAGCCCTTGGCTTCCAGTAGCACCTGGTTCTTTACTGGGGACAGGGGCAAGAGATGCTGCCTCACTTCTAAGGTTGCCAGCAGGTCTGGAGAAAGATGTCCTGTGCTTTTAATAGAGGAGAAAATGAGAGAAGCCAATATTGGATCAGGCCAGTGGCCCATCCAGTCCAACACTCTGTCACACAGTGGCCAAAAATACCAGGTGCCATCAGAAGGTCCACCAGTGGGGCCAGGACACTAAAAGCCCTCCCACTGTTACCCCCCCCCAAGCACCAAGAAAACAGAGCATCACTTACCCCAGACCGAGAGTCCCTATCTATACCTTGTGGCCAATAGCCACTGATGGACCTCTGCTCCATATGCTTATCTAATTCCCTCTTGAAGCTGTCCATGCTAGTAGCCACCTCCACCTCCTGTGGCAGTGAATTCCATGTGTTAATAGCTCTTTGGGTGAAGAAAGGCTTAATGAGCAGAAATGGGCAGTAAAAGCTTTTCATAGCACAGAGGTAAATAACAGTATCTGATAAAAGAATAAGCCTCTGTTATAGTGACAGGAGGGTTTCCCCACCCCCTCCAGGCAGTTGGCAACCATGCTCTCTCCAGTTTCCCCAAATTATGCACCTCAGTGGCTCACTCCTGTTGCTGAACCAAGCCACATGCAGGTGGGCACGAGCCAGTGCCAGCCACCGTGCCAAGAAGAATCACACCTTTTTCTCTGTTGAAGTCAGCAGGCTATGAAGGATGTATGTGTGAGATGTGTGAGAAGTCTGCCAGGGCCTGCGATGCTCTTGGCATTGGACAAGAAGGGATTAAGGAGGCCTATGCTTATGTCACTGCTTGGAGGGGCCATGGCTCAGTGGTAGAGCATCTGCTTGGCATGCAGAAGTTCCCAGGTTCAATCCCTGTCATCTGCAGTTAAAAGGACCAGGTAATGGGAAAGACCTCTACCGGAGACCCTGGAGAGCTGCTGTTAGTCAGAGTAGACAATACTGACTTTGATGGACAAAAGGTCTGATTCAGTAGAAGGCAGCTTCACATGTTCAAGTCAGTGGATGGAGCCAGGTAGTGTCTGAAGTATTCCAAACCACGGCCAGGCCTCTGTTTAAAAAATACATCTAGTTCTTCACCAGGGCACTGTATCCATTACTAAGCTGCGTAATAAGATGCCCAGCCTCTGGACCTGTTTCCTGAGCTCTTTTCTCACATACGGAAACTACTTTCTCACACAACACATTATTAACTCATAGAACTCACTGCCACTCGATGGGTGATGGTCAGGCCGATGTGACAGATTTTTTGTAAAGGTTGTTTGACAAATTCTCAGGAAACTGCACATTACTGCCCGACTACTTTTATCTGCTAAAAACAGCAGGGAAGGAAAAGATTTAAAAGGTGCTCTCTTCTCATACCTCCTCTCCTCTTTGGAAAAGCAGCCCCTTTAAAATGAACATGACAGAAAATTTCCATTTCTCCTTTAAAAACCATCTACACCAGTGCAATCATCTAGTGGCAGTGAATTCCCCGAGTTAATGATGTGTAGTGTGAGGAAGCAGTTTTTGCATCTAGTGGCAGTGAGATTCACAAGTTAAGACAACTGTATATTTTTTCCTGAATGTGGTTTCCTGCCAGGGGAGGGGGATTAGGAAAATGTCACAGGGCATTGGATTGACTCTCCCCCTTCTCCCAGCCTAGCAGACTCAATTCAATTCAGCCCCCCCCCCCAGCTGCTGGTTTAAAAGTTTTAAAAAGCTGTGGGGCAATTCGATCTTGGGTCACTCTGTATCTCATCTTCTTTGACCTTCATGTTCTTATATATCTTCATGTGGAAAGAGCTGTGTGTGTTATCTGTCCCTGGTCACATTCAAAGCATCCTTTGCACTCACAGTGGAACTCCCATGCTATCTCTGAGACTATCGTCTCAGCAGCATCGTCATCTCTGATCCCAGTTTAGCTTTTGGTCCAAAATCCGTACAAATCACCAGACTTCTTCTGTGTCTCCATCTCTTGATTCTCAGCAGCAAGAACAGCAGAGGATCATTTGTCCATGGGTTTTCAAAAACAGAAGACTATAACTGAATCCTAAAGCGATGCTAATTAATTGCCACTATGGAAAAATTTTCTAATACATATTTGCTGCTGTCAAGGTTTTTTTTAATTGTTTAGTTCTTTCTGGAAGCTTTAAAAACCGAAGCAGACTTTTGTGCTTGGGGTAGGGCATAGGGAAGTTCCCCTGTTCTATTTTTGTCTCATTTTATAAAATATATTTTAATTCTGGTTACAAATTCTAGGTATGATCCAGTGGAGAAGGTCTCCTGCTGAGGCCATGTTGGAATGAATGGCAGCTGGGTTTCAGCAGAGCTTGCGCATGAAATGGGTCTTGTGGAATTGGGCCCCCTGAGAGACAAGCAATTTAAGGCTAAGCCATTCAATAGATCTGATGCAGAATTCCATACTTCTAAAGCCAGAATTGTGAAAAGTGGGTGGTTCTGGTCTCCTTCGGAGTGTGAGGATGGCAACGGAAACAAACTCCTTTTTCCTGAGCAGAGTTACACCCTTCTCAGTCCACTGAAGTCAATGGGCTTGGAAGGGTGTCGCTTTGCTTAGAATGGCATAGTCAGTACTCGAACCTCTCAGGAAGACCTTGATCCTCTTACTTTCCACATCTGTCACTGTCAGATTACATTGCTTTCCACTCCATAACACCAAGCTTGAGGCTGCTTGTCTCAGAAAGTTCTTGCATATCATTTAGTGACAAGGGAGGGTTCTGTGACTCTTATCTACTTGAATGAAACTCAGAGCTCAGCGTTAACAGCTGGATTCGAGTCCAGTAGTACCTTAGAGGCCAACAAGGTTTGGGGGTACAAGCTTTCGAGAGTCAACGGTCCCTTTGTCAGCTCAGTGTGTACACTGTTCAGTAAATGCAGCCACTTCTGGAGGGGGTGTAGAAGAGAACACTTATTTATTCATTTATTTTATTGGATTTCTATCCCGACCTCCCCACATAGCAGGCTTAGGGTGGGTTCCATCACAACACCATATACAATATACAAACAAAAACAGTTTAGAACCTCAAATAAAATATGATAACATTCTAATAATTCTGATCCAAGCCTCAACAGATGAGGTCTCATTCAGATTTAGTTTCCTAGATGATAATACAGATAATACAAATTTGTTGCACGATAGATACTGGGACTCATCTGGCTTGCACATTTCTATCCCCTCTTTCCTCCAAGGAGCTCAGAGCATCGTATTTGGTTCTCCATTCCCCCATTTCAACTCCACAACAACCCTGTGGGGTAGGTCAGACTGACCAAGTGACCGTCAATAGAATCTAAATGCAAATCTCCAGGCTCTGTGTCCAACAGTGTAAGCACTAGAATGCACCGATGTAAGAAGAGCCCTGCTGGATCAGACCAGTGGTCCATCTAGTCCAGCATTCTGGTTCACACAGCGGTCTACTAGTTGCCCTGGAGGGCCAACGAACAGGACACTGAAGCCAAGGCCTTCCCTGATGCTTTCTCCCTGTAGTGGCATTCAGAGGTTTACTGCCTTTGAAAACGGAGGTTCCTCTTAGTCTTCTTGGCTAGTAGCCCTTGATGGACCTATCCTCCATAAAGCTGTCTATACTCCCCTGTACACTGGCTCTTGTGCCTAGGATAGAGGTGATGTCCCTCTGACTGAGAGCCTTTTCTCCTGGTTTCAGGTATTGATGATGATAAGAGGTACTCTGCACATGGCCAGAAGCCCACTCTTTTTATTATAACACCATACACTTCCAAATGTTGATGTAATGAATTAAAAAAATAGGGTGTGGCATCAGCCTTGTCTCCAAGTAAGGCCAGCATCAACTTAATTTTGGTTTTGGAAATGGATGGAGTTCTTTGCAGACCTCTTCCAGAAGGGTATTAATGATATGACCTTGGAAAACTGTGTGCAAGAGTGACATCTTCGGGGGGGGGGAGCCATATTTGCTTGCTGCAGGCAAAATAATGAAAATTCCCAGGGGGCTGCTGCCCCGGAGGGCCACTGCCAGCCTGGAGCTACTTATGTAGAGCGGCCAACTCCTGCTTGGGAAACACCTGGAGGTTTTGGGAGTGGAGCCCGGGGAGGGCCAGGTTTGGAGAGGGGAAGAGCCTCTGATCCTGGCGAGTCTTCCCTCCAGAGCAGCCATTTCCTCCAGAGGAACTGATCCTCTGTGGTCTGGAGATCAGTTGTAATTCCCAGGAGGTCTCTCTAGCCTCCACTTGGAGGCTGGCAGCCCTAAACCTAAGCCAAGTGGTCTCAACAGTGCTGGTAGTGCAGAGTCTGTTTGGCCCAGAAAAGCAGGTGTGAGCCCCTGGGTCATCCTACATCCATTTCCATCATCACCATGGCCCAGGCCTGAGGCAAAAGGATCCTGCAGTGCTTGCCTGCACCCCAGGGGCCATTTCACTGAGCTTGCTTCAGGGCTCTTTGGGCATTCCAAGCTGTCCTTATCATTGGGATGCCAGCCTCCAGTTGGAAACTGGGGTTCCCCCCGGAATTACAGTTCATCTCCAGACTACAGAGATCAGTTCCCCTGGAGAAAACGGATGCTTTGGAGGATGGACTCTATGGCCTTGTACCCCCACTGAGGTCCCTGCCCTCCCCAGGTCCCAAGGCTCCATCCTCCATTCTCAAAATCTCCAGGAGTTTACCAACCTGGATCTGGCAGTCCTATCCCACCCTCGTCCTCTACTGGTGGGCAGGGGATACGTGACCGCTCTACCTTATCCACAACAGTCTCTTATTTTTGGCTGTATTTAAGAGCTACATTAACAATTGAATCAGTTTAGCCATGATCCTTATGTACAGAATTCTTAAAATAAAAGTTAATTAACCAGTTTCAGGGCTGTAAGAAGACCTGTCCTCTGATCTCATAGTTAAATTAACTCAGCAGCCTCAGATGAGAGACTTTGTCAAAAACCTTTTGCAAGTCAGAGAATACAAGGTCTATAAAACCTATAATGGTATGCATTCTGCTCTAACATATACTCTGAATACAGGAGGAAACGTTTTGTGAATCTGGTATCAATGATCTATCCAAAGTTGTATTTCTTCTGCGTAATTAAGGGACGTATCGGTGTGACATTACACAGAGGGACACCCTTCTAGGTCCATTGACGTCAATGGGCTTAGAAGAGTTTGACTCTACTTGGGATTGCTTTGTGATTCACATACAGGGTTGTCAACTTTGCAGTAGCCAGAGTCAGACTGAGAAAGAAGAACGTCAATAGAAATGCAGTAGACTCTGGAGAGATTCCTATGAATTGGATGTTGCTATATTGCTTTTCTAGCTTCCCCGGCTGCCATTATTTAACATCTCCTGAAATGGTTATTGCATATCATTTTAATCATGATTTTATGAGCTTTTGTAATGCCAATGTTCATTGAACAATAAACTCTGATTCAACTGTAGGAATGTGCAGGCGTGCATTGGGGGTGGAAGGAGAAGCAGGTTTGAGAGAGCCGGTGTGGTGCAGTGGTTAGAGTGCTAGACTCGGACAGTTGGTCCTCAGCCCC
Organism: Gekko japonicus; assembly: GCF_001447785.1. Lineage (NCBI taxonomy): Eukaryota > Metazoa > Chordata > Lepidosauria > Squamata > Gekkonidae > Gekko > Gekko japonicus. Next base: position 323,607 of record NW_015159743.1, read on the forward strand.
ATTCATGGAGCTTGCAGGGTGATCTTGGGTTCATCACACTGCCTTAGCATAGCCTGTCTCACAGGATGGTTGTTGTGAGGAAAGAAGGACGCACACAGAGAGCCATGCACACTGAACTACTTGGAGGAGAGGGTGAGATAAAAATGTACTGGATACATTCAGGTGTGCAGTCAGCAACCTAACTCCTAAAGCATCCTACATGTGTGTGCGTGTGCATCTGTGCAAAGTGCTATCAAATTGCAGCCAACTTATGGCAACCCTGTAGGGTTTTCTAGGCAAGAGATGAGCAGAGGTTGTTTCCTCTGCATAGTGACCCAGGCCCTGGACTTCCTTGCTGGTCTCCCATCCAAGTACTAACCAGGATGAACCACCTTCGCTTCTGAGAGCTGATGAGATCAGGCTAGCCTGGGCCAGCCAAGTTAGGGCAAAAGAGCGTCTGCACCTATGTATTTACCCTGCATCCAGACAGTTCTACACACAGGGTTGGATCCAGCCAGCTCTTTCACTCAGTCCTTCATAGTTCACCCTCTTACTACAGCCCCTGTCACGTATAGCTTTCACACATGCGGGACCCATAATTCTTAGCATAGACTTTCTGGATGGTCAGAGAGACCCCTCCTCCTTAGCTCATCAGCAGAAAAGTTGGTTGGATCCAACCTGTATCTCTTTTCCATATCTCTTTTCCTGGCAGGGGGAAAAGCATCTCGAGGGACATGATTTCCAATGGCCATGTGGCTGGAAGGGAAAGGGGTACGCAGCCCCTCCTCTGCTTCAAGTGGCAGGCCTTCAGATTTTGCTGTTAAACCCTCGGGAAGCTATTCAGGCCTCTTCTGGGCAACATCTAGTTTGGCCCTGGGCTAAGCAGGGGTTTAAAAATGTATGAATGGCGTGGAGAAATGCTTCTCTTTGTCTCACAGCACTGGAGATCACCCAATAAAATCTATGAGCAATAAATTCAGGGCAGACAGAACAAAGTACTTCTTCACACAATGCACAATTAATTTATAGAATACTGTATGAGATGTGCTTATGGCCATTGGCTTGGCGGCAAACAAGACAAGCCATTGGGAGACCTCTGGCTCCACCTCCCCAGTATAATTTTAATAACAGGAATTGCAGCTGGGGAGGGGGGGATTCAGCCGAGGAGGAGGGTGCCCCCCACCCTTCTAAGGGTGGGTACCCATTAATCTACTCGCCTGAGTTTTTACGTCAGCTTTCGAACCGCTGGGTGGGCGGGATTGCTCTCCCCTCCTCTACTTTCCCACAACAACCCTGTGAGCTAGACCAGGCAAAGAGTTTGTGGTAGGCCCAAGGTGAGCTTCAATCATAGAAGTGGGAATTACAAACCCATGTCTTCCAGGATCCTAGTCCGATACTCTCTCTACTATGCCATGCCAGCTCCGATGATGAGTTAGTAGATGCTGTAGAAGACCTCTGCCCGAGACTCTGGACAGCTGCTGCCAGTCTGAGTCGACAATACTGACCCTGACAGACCAATGGACTGATTCAGTGTAAGGCAGTTTCAGGTATTCCACCCAACCGCAAGCCAATCTGCAAAAATCACGTATGCCCAGTGACATCTGTCTAACTTTAGCACACCTCATGAGAGAGGGAGGTAGGGAGAGGTGGAGGGAGGGAAAGAAAGATCAAGCCCAGTAATTAACCAGGGCCATGTCAATTATGGGCCAACTCCAGTTTGTTGTTGACATTTGAATTAAGACTCAGGGAACCTTTTGCCAAGTGAAGCACACCTGCCCCCCCCACTCTTCTGGCTTTTTGTCAGCAAGTTAAAATGTGAGGGTTTTTGGATATATATATTTGTCTGCTGATAGAACATGCTCTTTTCCCTTCTATTTGTATGAGTTTTTCCCCTGGCTGTGTCAATACTGTTCTTGTCTCTTTCTGGTTTTTGAATTTCTGTGTTTGTTTTGAGGGTTTGTGACTCATGGTTTGGGTGCTTTTTTAAACAGCAACAAATCTGGTATATAGATCTGAAACTTTTAAAAACACACAAGGATGCTGGACTTCCTTGGTGGTCTCCCATCCCAGTACTAACTAGAACGGATTCTGCTTAGCTTTCAAGATCTGTCAACATAAGGCTAACCTGGACCATCTATGTCAGAGTATGTCACTTTTAACCCCCACTGAAAAAATGCCTCTTTAAGTATTTATTTATTTATTTTAATTTATTTATTAAATTTATATCCCACCCTCCCAGCCAAGTTTAAAGGGCAGGTGCTCCACCAATCAGGTGGGGGACACTTAAAAAATGGGGGGTCTGAAGTCCAGGCCTTCCACCCATTTTTTCAGTTCTCCACAGCTGATCAGCAGTTGATCAACAGCTCATCAGTACCTTTACAGAGAGCCAGTTTGTTGTAGTGGTTAAGAGTAGCAGACTCTAATCTGGAGAACTGGGTTCGATTCCCCTCTCCTCCACTTGAAGCTGGCTGGGTGACCTTGGGTCAGTCACAGTTCTCTCAGCCCCCCAAAATAAACCTAGCCCACCACAAAAAGAGCTAGAGTTTCAGGCTGCCAGACTATCTTTGGATCTCCTGGCTATACTACCCCCACTGTCATATGATAATTAACTAGTTCATTTACATTTTAAAGGGCTATTATTCCCTATGGGGTAGACTTGGCCTCTGGTGCTTGGGAGGCAACAGCGGGAGGGCTTCTGGAGTTCTGGCCCTGCTGGTGGACCTCCTGAGGGTAGTAGAAGAGAAGAGATTGGATTTATACCACACCCTTCACTACTCAAAGGAGTCTGAGTGGCTTACAATGTCCTTTACCTTCCCACAACAGATATCCTGTAGGGTAGGTGGGGCTGAGAGAGCTCTTTTGAGAACACCTCGTGAGATAACAGCTCCAAAAGAACTTATGATTGACCCAAGGTCACACCAGCAGCTGCAAGTGGAAGAATGGGGAATCAAACCACTACACCAAACTGGCTCTCAAACTGGTACCTGGGTTTTGGTCATTGTATGACACCAAGTTTTGGACTGGATGGACCATTGGCTTGATCCAGCATGGCTTCTTTCATATTCTTATGTCTTGTGTCTTCCAAGTGCAGGTATACCCCGTATGAAATAATGGCCCATTAACACTTAAAAGGCTCATGTGGAAGACACAAGACATTGATTAACTTGGGTCTTTCCTTTATCTCCCTCCCACCCACATTTTAAGTGCACTGGAGAGTCTAGAAGGGCATGCTTATCCTTATTGTTAAATATTGAGGATATTGTCCTAATATTTCTGGAACAACTTTCCAATATGATATTTCTTCTGATCTTTATTGATAAGCATGCCCTTTCCAAATTCCCTAGGTAAAGATAAAGGTTCCCTTGCTCGAAAGCCAGTCAAGTCCGACTCTAGGGTTGCGGTGCTCATCTCCGTTTCAAAGCCGAAGAGCCAGCGCTGTCTGAAGACGTTTCCGTGGTCATGTGGGCGGCATGACTAAACACCAAGGTGCATGGAACGCTGTTACCTTCCCACCAAAGTGGTACCTATTTATCTACTTGCAATGTCTTGCTTTCGAACTGCTAGATTGGCAGGAGCTGGAACTAGAGACAGGAGCTCACTCCGTCATGCGGCAACCCGGGTCTCAAAACCTTCCACAGCCTGCAGTTCAGTGTCCAAATTCCCTAAAAGGCATTAAATCAATAATTTTGCTAATGTACAATGTGTGGAAATGAGCAGTGGCAGCTTTTCATAGCATGGGGGTAAATAATATCACACTAAGTCTCTATTAAAATGATATCTTTCTCCAGGTCTGTTGGCAACTTTACCTATCACTGGTCTGGCTAAGTATTTTATGACCATTATATTTTTCTTTCATTTGATTTTGCCTCCTTTTTGATGTGTTCTTTTCTCACCTGCTATTTTAAGAGGAAATTTCATGGTCTGCTTACATTGTGTTCTCTGCTGTGTAATTGTTTGGTTCCGTCAGTTTTCAGCTATTGATATTTGTCTTACCATGTCACTAGCCGCCTCCAGCATTTTGTTTTTTATAGACAGCCGCTAGCAAAATTTCTGTACTGTGCTGTCTAAACAGTGTATTACCAAGAAGCTCTTGCAATGTTGCAGAGGATGCTGAGATTTTCTTCTAGGACCAGTCTGAGTTTTGCTCCCAGACACTGCAAAGGATCCTGGGTCACACACAATACTGTGCTTTGGGGTGGCAAAATATTTTGAAAACTGGTCTTGACAAAGATGGTTGAAATGAAACTGTACAGTATCCAGATAGGTCGTGTATGACAATAGCAAGATACAAAGGCTGTGGGCAGGGGGCCTCATGGGTGAAGTCTTCTCTGAGGCTTGATGCAATGTGGGCTTACCTCCTGCTTCCAGTTCACCCTTCAGACCTGCTCAGGAGCCAACACAGAGGAGACTCTGGCAGCTCCCAACTGGGGAGAACACCTACTTAATGAAGTACACTAATATATATATTGAGAGGCTTTGAACTTAACACCAAACACAAGACCCAAGTGAGGACCTTCTCGGATACACCTTGAAGGGGAAACAAAAGATAGTTCCGGAGGGCTCGCTTAAAGAATGCATACATCATAAGTATCATGATTCATAACAGGAGTAGCAAATAACGGCAGTGTGAACACACAGAGATGTAGATATGTGTGAGGAAGGCAGGACCTGGTATTTTTGGCCACTGTGTGACAGAGTATTGGACTGGATGGGGCACTGGCCTGATCCAACATTGGCTTCTCTTATGCTGTTATGATCCCAGTGTCCGTTCTCCAGATACAAGATTTAAGGGGTGGCAGAATCATGTGAGAGTGTCTGGAATGGGCAGCAAAGTGAAAGTGTTTCGCTATAGAATTTTAACGGTTTGTAGAGGAAATAATTTGGATAATGTATGAAATGGCTGATCAATGTAAGTGCAAGAAAAGGGCCCCTACAAAATCTCTGTAGCTACCCTGGGGTGGGCTTAGTTCCGTTTGGCACTGCCCACATGTACATTTTTGTCACATGAACCCTCTACTGACAAATCACAATTTAAAATAAGTAATGACATAGGTTCTTATACTTCCCTAGATGGGAAAGTGACCTTTCTCTTTTCTCATAGTAGGCTATAAACATTGGTGTGGACCAGCCATCCATGTACAGAAGGCACACGGTGTTTTCCTGTGATCCTCTCCATTCCTGCAGTTCATGCCGATCCCTGGAAATATCATTCCTGGGGTCACTGGATTCCTGCAGAGGAATAGGCATGTGAGGTACTGGGATGCAGTAAAAGGGTGTATGTGAATGGGTTTGGATCTCATTGTCACCAGTGTAAGACAGTGCAATCATCCAGGAAGATGCTGATGGTCTCTTTAATAAATATATAGTAATTCACTTTATTCAGGATAAATGCTAGAGTTGTCAGTTCTGGGTTGGGAAATTCCTGTAGATGGGGTGGAACCTGGGAAGGGTGAGGTTTGGGGAGGGGAGGGACTTCAGCAACGTATAATGCCACGGTGACCAACTTCTAAAGCAGCCATTCTCTCCAGAGGAACTGATCTCTGTCAGCTGGAGATCAGTTATAATTCCAGCCACCACCTGGAGCATGGCAACCATAGGAGCTGCTCTTGTAGAATTCTAGCTGCTGCCCCCACACCCATGCTGCTGGTTCTCCATGTGGGGCCTGCAACCCTGGGAGTGATCTTCCCTGGGATCAGAAGGGTGACAAGAGAGGGACACAGGGAATTCCACGCTCCATGCAACGAGTGGTAGGATCCAAGCCACTGTCTTTTGTATCTTAAATATTGTGAAACATTCATAGGCACTGCAACTGTTCGGTGGCAAATTGTCGGCAACAAAATGATGACAAACAGCATGGCTTCTGTTAGGAACATGAAAAGTCATTTCAGTTCACGGAAAAAAAAATGTACATAGGGCTGAATAACTGAATACGATGGGAAGTTGAAGACTGGGGCACTTGGGAGCAAAAAGGCAAAAGGCCCCCAAAGGAGCAGGACAGAATAGGCAATAGGTTGAAAAGCAGAACCGTAAGCATGGATGGAGGAGACAAAGATGGCACCCAGAGGGATAGTATACCTCACAGAGGACCAAACACTGTTGGCAGAAAATGAGTGGACCACTAAATGAGCTATGGGTATTGTGAGATTGTGTGTCAGGGAGTAGAGCAGGCAGGGATGCTAAGGAGGCGGTGATGGAGCTTAATTTCATATTGATTGAGACCAATGAACCAAATCTATTTTTTTTTGCTACAGGTCTCTTAATCGTAATACATCATTCTAGAACAGAGGCAACCGAGCCTAGTAAAAGCATTATAGAGGCTCAGAGGCTTTTCTGTTTGGCACAAATTATCCATGCACATGGAACACTGTAGCAGCCTGTTCTCCCCTTCAGAGCTAACAAATTGCTCAAGCCTGTGCTTGTGCCAGTCTCATGGGCTGACAAAGAAATTGCTACATATCAGAGTCTTATCCCTGGAATACAATCTGCCTTTCCGATCCTTGGAGGAGAAAATATGATTGCTAGGGTCCAAAGAGTCTTGCACGTCAGTGTCTCCTGCAGATATAGATGCTAGGGCTGCAATACATTTTTTGCAGATATTTGGAAATATGACAGCAAGTCAAATGTTGCATTTGGAGTAGAGAACCGAATGCTGGATGCAACATTTTAGGTGATGCAAACTTTTGCTTCCAAAAGGGAAGATGGCATCTCCAGATTATTTTGATTTTGGCAGACATCAAATATGAAATGTTACGAGCTGTCAAATACTGTGAAATAGTCCTGCACATCATCTGTCAAATACCATAATTTTATAGTATCACATACTAAATACCATAGCATTTCAACTGTTGAAAACAATCAACTGTGAAATATTATAGAACTAGTAAAAAGGCCTGTTATGGAAATAAATACAACGACCTCTAGAAAGAGGCTCTGGGCGGGTTCCCCGACCTTGGACACAGTGTCAATTTGCTGTGGTGACCTCAGCAGGGTATAATGACACTGAGTCTACCATTTTCTCCAGAGGATCTCTGCTACCTAAAGAACAATTGTAATTTTGAGTGCTCTCCAGCCCTCACCTGGAGATTGGCAATGATGGTTCCCCAGAAGGGAATGGTTGGTTTGGAGGGTGGAGTCTATGACTTTGTACCTGTCCGAGGTCCCATGCATCCTGGCAGGGGTCATTTCGTAGAAAAAGAGCTAGGGGAACTCATTAGCATTAGCATATGCCACACCCCCTGACATCAGGGGCCCAGCGGTGGACCTGCAAGGCCAGCGGGAGTGCGAGGAAGCCCCGCCAAGGCCCTCCCTGGCCCCAGGCAGGCGGGGGTGGGGAGAGTCGGGGAGGAAGCAACTTACCCTCCCTCTTCTCCTGCCTCCTCCTGGCTGAATGAGGTCTGGAAGCGGGGCGGCCGGAAGCAGGGGGTGGAGCTTCTACACGTGCCCCACCCCCCTGCACCTCACCCGGGGGAACTGCGTTCCCCCGCGTTCCCCCCCGAAATGACCTCTGCATCCTGAAACCTCACCCTCTCCAGGCTCCATCGCTCACATCTCCAGGAATTTCCCACCTGGAGTTGGCAACTCTATCTCCTTCCCAGCTAATCATCAACCTACCTTTATTTCCCCCTCACTCTTCAGCTTTCCACCCCCCACACACCTGCAGCCTCTCCCGTGCTCTGAAGCCCTGACTGCTATGTCACATTGGCTGTCATACGGGGGCCACCTCAGCAGCATATAAGGATACAGAGCCCACCATTTTCTCCAGGGGAACTGATCTCTGCCATCTGGAAAGCAGTTGTAATTCTGAGTGATCTCCAGCCCTCACCTGGAGATTGGCAACGATGGTTCCCCAGAAGGGAATAGTTGGTTTGGAGTACCCCCAATCATCCCATAACAAAAGTCTCAAAGGCACAATTCAGAGTCCTTCAGCCTTTACTTCTCCTTTCCCCTTCTCTTCCGCAGCTTATAAGGACTTTTTGGGGCTGCCTCCCCTTGCTCAGACAGAGAGTCCTCTCCGGAAGAACCAATGTCTAGCTCGCTGCTGGACTTGCTGTCCTCATCTTTTTCCTCGTCCTCTGGTCTTCCCAGCTGAACCCTTAGGAATTCTTGAGCTTTTAGAACAGAGTCAATCTTTTCTTTTTTATATTTGATCTTGAAAGTTACGCCTTCTGGAAATAGCCATTTATATCCAATTGAGTTTGTCTGAAAAAAAAAACACAAGTTCTTTATACTTCTTTCTACGTTGTCTTACTTCAAATGGAATATCCTTTAGCGTTCTGATGGTATTTTCCCCTGCTTTCAGGGGTGTTCCAGCAACTGCTTTCAGGATTGCATCCCTGACATGCCTCTTCGAGAATCTTACTACAATTTCCCCAGGCAGATTATTTTTCTTTCTATATCCTGAGTATGATCTATAGACCACGTCCATATCATTAAGTAACAATTCTGCCTTCATTTCTGTCGCTGGGGCCAGCAGTTCACTCATCACTTCTTTAAGATTCTCCCCTCTGTTCTCTGGCATGCCCTGGAAACGCAGGACCATGTTGGCCTTTTCCATTTGAACTTGCAGCAGTTGATCTTCCAAGGAAGTTTGTTTCCTCTCCAGCTTTTGCACTTTCTTTTTCACTTTCTGTGTAGTTGCAGCCACTTCCTTTACCTTCTCAGCATCTTGCTTCTTATTTGTATCATGTCGTTTATCTGAGTTTGCTGTGCAGTAATGCCTTGAGTAACCACGGACATCTGTTCCTTGAAGTTATTCAGCTGTTCCAGTAGAGGGCGCATGTAATCCGCTACATCCTTTGCCATCTCACTGGTAACTTCTGTTTTTGGGCTTTCAGACCCTTTCGCTTTCAAAAGTCTTTCTTTGTCCTTCTTCCCCGCCATCTTTAGCGATTGTTTACTTTTCACAAACTTTTTAAAAGTCTCTGAATGTGCGCTTGACCGCTTGGACTCGCTTTGGTAAGTACTTCTAGGCAGTTTCCCTCGCGTTTTCTTCTGCTCCCCCCCTCATTCGCTCAAAAGTTTGTGCGCATAGGAGGCGTCCCTCCCCTGCTCGTTCCCCCCCCCCCGCTCGGTGGGATGGGGTGGGGAGCTATCTTTTTCTCTTTAAACGCTTCGGAATTGACTCACGTTCATAATAGGTCCTTCGACCTCGCTTTCATTTTGTTTCTGCCACGTGATCTCCTGCGCTTGTCCCAGTCAGCGTCACTAAGTCCATTTGGTCTCACATCACGGAGGACCATTGGAACAGAGAGGCGGCTCAATTCTCTGGCATTCCGCCGTCAAAGAGGCGACCTCTTTGAAGTTCCATGGCCAGGGTCCCTTCCCTGGCCATGGGTGTAGCCAGTCTTACACACTAAAATGGATGTAGCCAGTCTTACACACTTAAAGGGAGGAAGGGGGGCTTTTCCAGGTAGAGAAATGGGGGTGGATAAATGACAGGAACAATCAGAGGCCATTTCTCATCATTGACTGGCCTTGTATGGAGCTCCCAGCTTTATTTCCCTTTCAGGTTACCAACAGATGGGACCCAGATTTGAATCAGGACATAGGGAAAGTTGGGTAGGTTAAACCTTTCCCTCCCTTACCATTTTGCATCCCCAAAGTGACCCTGCAGGGCTCTAATTGCCCCATTCACAAGCATCCAGCTATTTGTCCCTGTAGAGCTAGTAGTAGCCCTGCGGGCTGAGAAAATGGCATGAGAAGAAAGGCTTCAAGACCCTTCTCCCTGATCCGTGGTCCTGATTTCACACGTGTCAGCTGTTTATAGCTGCACTCCATACCCAGAATTCTCAGTATCTCATCTTGTTCTGCCCTCAGAACACCTTCGTGGATGACACTGCTCCAGATGTCTCCACCGCCTTCTGAAATGAGGTGGCTGGCCACAAAGACAGAGCCTTCTCTGCTGTAGCACCTTGACTGTGGAACACCCTCCATGCAGATATTTGTTCTGGACACCAAGTTTGATAAGCGTCTAGCACCAGCTGACCTGGGTTTCCAATCATGCTTAGTAGCTGAAACACTAAATGGTTATTACATGTAGTCTGTGCTCCTGGAATATGTGGTAGGAGGAGCATCAAAAATGTAATGACTGAAAAGGGCTGCTGAATCAGATTACTGGTCCATCTGGGCCAGTACTGTCTATTCTGACTGGCAGTGGCTCTCCAGTTTCTCAGGCAATGAAAGGTTTTTCCTAACAGCTGCTGCCTGACGTCCTTGTAACTAGAGATACTATAAATTGAACCGGGGACCTCACTATGCAGAGAAAGTGGGTTACCACTGAGCTATTATCCTTCTGTAAAAACATAACTCTGAATGAGTTCCGTCAAGGAATGAGCGACGTTGTGTAGTAATCGTACAGTGCTGATCAATTCAGCATTTTTGGTTGTCCCCTTGTAACGATGGTGGCATGAACCTGTCCTTTGCAGTTTCGCTTTCTTTGGCCCCCTTGGCAATACTTGTACACTGTCAGTGCGAATGGAACAGAAATATTGATTGGCAGTGTTATGATAAAGACACTCTGCTAAGCACTGCGACACACTCCTTTCGCAATTGACAAGGATCAGTGATTATTTTCTTCACAGCATGGCTCTGAAGATTGATTAGCTGGTATCTGAAGCTGGATTCCAAGCTGTTAGGTCCTAAATATTAATGTAATATCTTAAATAAGTCCCAGCTTTTATGGGCACCTCTCAATCCTTGAGCATTCTCTGTCATTCTTTGCAGGTGCTAGTCCAACTTCATGTCTTTAACCACATCAATTTAGCACAAATCTCATCCCACCCATCTTTGACTACTCCCGTCCCCTTAAAGGAATAGATCAGAAGTCATATTTTATTACCTTTGCATGCCTGAGACAACTGCCCACATCAGTGTTTTCACACTCTGAAACAAAGACAAAACCTGAGCCCCCTAATTATCTAGGGCCTTTTTCTCCTCCCTTGTGTGGTGTCGTGATCACTCTACTCCTTTAATCCAGACCAGTGTTTTAGACTGCTTTAATCCACTCCAGGACTTGGTGTGGGTAGAAACAGGGAGAAAGGAAGTTGTGCTCACTGCAGTTCCAGACAGAGAAAGAACTGGACTTATTACACTGTACTCCTGTTTGCAACCATGCTGCCTTCTTATTTTCACACCTAGCATTAAGAACAGAACACCTCGGAATTTGCTTTAGACCTTTACTGGGTATACAAGTTAGATATGGAAGCAAATTCAGGGTGCATCCACATGTACTGATGTCCATGTGTACAAAAAGTCCTTCTCTCTTGTAAACAAATGAAAATCTTCCCAGAATTCTTTGCTCATCCTCTGGTTGGTATTTGCATTTGTTAGGAGGAAGTGGGCTTGTCCAATAATGGCACAAAGTCTGGATAACTCCCTGCCCAGAGGTGCCCCATTGTGTTTCTTCCGTCTCATCAAAACCTGGCTCTGGGTAAAGGCAGGCTAGCTGCTTTCCAGCTAGAACACAGTCTTTTAGACTGTTTTTTAAAAAATGCATTGTACAATGTTTTGAATATCTAAATAGAAGAGCTTTATGGTCCAAAGGCTGTGCATGTTGTGCTTTCAAATGTATGTACATGGTGCCCCCAGGTGGAAATAATGGCTTGTTCAAGGCCATTTAATGAGCTCAAAGCAGAGATGAAATACAAAGAGGGGACTTCCTGATTCATAATCACTTAGCATTACACTCTGCCAGACCGAATGTAAAGAAGAGTCTATATTCCTGTTGCCTCCTCACTTCGAGGGAGATCACAGTATAGGAACTAGAGCTCTGTTAAAGGTGCAGTGGAGTGCTTTGGTTAGAATGCCAGACAAGGACCAGAGGGGACGGCGGATTCACATTCTCATTCTGGTATGAAGCTCACTGGTGACTGTGAGGGAGAAAATACTGTCACTCCAAATACCCCACCAGGGCTTCTTGCACAGTTGGATTGAGTGAAACCTTCACCTTAGTTGAAAGGTGCAGCAGATGTATATTGTAATTGATTGATTGATTGGGAAGGAGAAATAGCAGAATATAGAAGGTTTTGAAGATAAAACTCACTGGCAAACACAATAATGCTAGGAAATGTTGAAAGAAGTAGAAAAAGATGAGACCTGACATGAGATGGGTTGACAGCAGGCGATTCTGCACTGGCTTTTCCCTCTGTTGCTTTACCAAACCCACCTTGGAACAGAAATCCCCCTCTGCATTGCATGCTCCTTTCACTTTCTTTGATTATCGGATGTTATGGTACTTTCTGCATAGCTTTATGGCTGTTCAGGGGTGACTTTGCAGTCAGTGTGTTGTCCTGGGGTACTTGAATGTGGTTTTGAGCTGCACCTTTTCCTCACTGTTGAGAAAATGCGGAGTGAATGCCAGATGCAGACTCGCCCTCAATCAGCAAAGTCACGGCCGTCAAGTTGCAAGACCTGAGCAAGGCAGTTAGCAATAGGACCTTTCGGAGGTCATGAATCCAGAGGGTCGCTATGTCAGAAGCGACTCCATGGCACATAACCCACAGGGCTGCTGTGAGGATCAAATGGCAGGGGGGAGAATCATAGATCGACCTTGAGTTTCTTGGGAGGATGGCCAGGATAAAGAGAGAACCTCAGAATGTACCCAGCCTGACTCAGGATTTCCCTGCTGCGATGGCTCTTGCTCCCATCTCTCCTGGTTTCCCAGTATTCTCTAGTCTGCACTTTCCTCTCTTACTCGCTGCCGCTCTGTTAGGCCTGGCAGTTCTTGCTTTCCTTTCCCATGAGGTTCATCTATTTATAGGCCTTCTCGCTTCACAGTTCCTCTAGGCCTGTCTGCTGGGTTGGTTGCTGCACCCGTATGTTCCTCGCAAGCAGGCTAGGGAATTGGAGATCAGCTCAGCAGCCTCCCGGGGGTCTCTCTCTCTCTCTCTCTGTGTCTCCCTGCTCACCTCAGGGTGCAGCTTGTGTTAAAACATCCGACCTGCTTCCTGCTGCTGCAAGGAGGCTTAGGGATGACATGCAGGGCAGATCAAAGGCATTGTGCTGCCTCCAGTAGCTACAGGGCATAAGCTAAGAGACAGGGTTGCCAACTTCAAGGTGGGGGCTGGCGGTCTAGAATTACAGCTGATCTCCAGACCACAGAGATCAGTTCCTCTGGAGAAGATGGCTGCTTTGGCTGGTGTACTCTATGGTACCCCACTGAGCTCCCTCTCCAAACTTCACATTCCCCAGTCTCCCACCTAAAAATCTCCAGTAATTTCCCAACCTGGAGTTGGCAACTCTACCAAGAGATGAAGTTCAAGATCCTTCTTTGTGTCACAGGTGAGTCCACTAAGGGCCATTCAAGATACTTCCCTTTTGATCCTATTGAGAAGGTGGCGGCAGCCTGCTTTCTTTTGCTTTTCAGCTTTGCCCATTATGCCTGTGGACTCCCAAACGGAATGTATCTCTGTCCGTCCAGTATTCTAGCTTTGATCACAAAGATCTGGCATGCTCTCATCCCCCCCCCCCCCCACTGTTGTTTGACCTAGAAAGTTCTGAACGTGCTCCAGTGTGACAAATGCTAATTATTGATGAATGCCACTGTGGGTGCAGAAGCAACACATATGCTCAAAATGTAGCTGATTTTAAACGATATGTTACGTACATTAGCCTAGCAAGCCAGTAAATTGTGAGCATACAGCTACAGTAGCTACCTGGCCAGCTCCCATTCGGAATATCACCAACTATGCAATGGCAAAAACCACTGAAAATATCAGTTGTCTTCAACTACAAACAAATAATCACTGTGACCATATGGGGTGAGTCTAAAGAGAAAATGGATGTCTCATAGAATCATAGAGTTGGAAGGGATCTCCAGGGTCATCTAGTCCAACCCCCTGTACAAGGCAGGAAATTCACAAATACTTTCCCCCCACACAGACCCTCAGTGAAGGTGGCAAGAACTGAACTGGGGATCTTTTTGGCTTTTGAAGCAGGTCGTCTACCACTAAGCTGTACCCTCTCCATACTCAGCTTTAATGAAATCTGCATTGCTTCCTTCAGATCTGTGCACATTTACCTGGAAAGTAATAGTGGCTACGGTCACACGGAACATTAGCCACGCCAGAGAGACGGAAGATAGGCAGATTATCTGGACGCGATCTCACCGGCACATCTGGGAAGCGTAGCGCTCCCGTGGCTCAACCGAGGCTTCCCGCCAAAGACGCGCGGCAAAAAACTAGTACCTCGGAGGTACTAGTTTCCGGAAACCGCGGGGCAAGGGCATGCACGTGATCGCGTTCACGGTGGAATCCCGTGGCATCCGGCGCCAGTCCATGTCCTGTCGCAAGCAGGGGTTTTTTTCCAAGTCCCCACAGGATGCGCACCAGCATGCAACCGCGCATGCTGGGTTTCGCTCATCCGATTCATGTGCATGCGCGAAGTTCGATGGGAAAAAAACCAACCCGGTTTGCCACGGAAGCGGCGCCGAGCGATTGCTGGTGTGATTGCGCCGCGCCGCTTCTTTGCCGCGCTGCAGGATGGTCGTGTGATCGGCACCTCCCCCATGACCACGGAACCTTGACGGGACCTCGAGGGGAGGTATGATCGCACAACTGCCCGTTATTTTTCTTCGGGGCAAACAGCCACGCTTCCCCCCCCCCCCCCGTTTTTCCCCCCCCGGGGGCGGGGAGTCCAACCCCCTGCACAATGCAGAAAATTCACAAATACCTCCCCCCACACAAACCCTCAGTGACCACTGTTCCATGCCCAGAAGATGACAAAAAACCTCCAGGATCTCCAGCCAACCTGTCCTGGAGAAAAATTGTTTCCTGGCCCCAAAGTGGCAATCAGCACTTCCCTGGGCGGGTAAAAAAGGGTTGCATTGTTTTATATCATGTAAGCTGTCTTGAGTCTCAAAAAGAAAGGCAGGCAATAAATAATTTAAAGCCTAGTTAAGTTCAATTTTTCAAGCATCCTATTAGCAAAAATTGAATCAATGTTAGATAGAACAAGGGGCGGGACCCGCGATACTCGCGGGAGGGGGGGAGGGAGCTCCACACCTATGAGGAAGAGGAGGAAGCAGCAGGAGGAGGTAAGTGCCGGCGGCTTGCAGCCACCCGGGCCTTGCTGCCCCCCTGGCTCCGAAGTGGCGGTGGTGGCGGCGGCATGCGCAGGGGACACTCTGGCACTTTTGGGGGATTTAAGTATCTCCCTGATATTTTTTTACAGGTTTCAGATTTTTGTGCACACCTGGGGACTGCCCCAAGTGTGCACAAACATCTCCCTCCCCCCCAGGTGCCCCCGATGTGCGGAAATAAGTATCTGCATGCAGGGGGCGACTTCAGTATTAGATATATAGATCATAGAGTCACAGAGTTGGTAGGGTCCACGGAGGCCATCTAGTCCAACCCCCAATGTAGGATCAGCCTAGAGAGCATCCCTGAGAAGTGTTTGTCCAGCCGCTGCTTAAAGACTGCCAGTGAGGGGGAGCTCACCACCTCCCTAGGCAGCTGATTCCACTGCTGCACAACTCTTACTATAAAAAAGTTTTTCCTAAACTCCAAGCCGGTACCTTCCCATCCTTAATTTAAACCCATTATTGCAAGTCCTATCTTCTGCCGCCAACAGGAACAGCTCCCTGCCCTCCTCTAAGAGACAGTCCTTCAAATACTTAAAGAGAGCAATCATGTCCCCCCTCAACCTCCTCTTCTCCAGAACTGCACACAGAACTGCACACAATACTCCAGGTGCGGCCTGACCAATGCATTGTACAGCAGGACTATCACATCTTGCAGTTTGGATGTTATGCCTCTGTTGTGTGGTGGCAGTGTGGGTGTGTTGGAGGGTTCAGATTGGGAAAGTGACACCTGGGAAGGGAGAGGGTTAACCTTTTCCATTTGTACCTTTCTCCCAATTTAAATTCTCCCCAGAGCTTTACCTGCATGTCCCCCTGTGGGCCTGACGGCAGCTTTGGACAACAACTCAGATTTGGCAGCAGCCCAGGGGAAAGGGCGAAACATCACCCACTCCTAGTGTTATTCTCCAGTGCTACTACCACCCCTATTCCATGACTGTATTTAAATGTAAAGAAAAAGAAGCCTGACTGGAGTGTCTGATCCAGGATCTCCCACATCACTGTCTTATTCGGCTCTTATTCATTATTTGCGTAAAGAAATGCCTCCTTTTGGCCTATGCCACCACACAGAACAGGTTCTGCAAAGGGGATCTTAATATGCAGATAGGGGGCAGTCACACGCGCGAGATAAAGCGGGGGGGGGGGAGCGAGGCTATTTCCTCCAGAGGAATTTGACCCACAGTTGCGTGATCACACAGTCCTTGGAAGCGGTGTACATAGCCTGCCACTGCATGATTAGATGCAACCACGGGTGATTCGGGTTTGGGTTTTTTGGATAGTAGTTTCTGATGCACTTAAACGAGGAATCGATGTATCGCATCTCAGCACTGAGTGCTCCCTATGGATTTTGCGATGATCCACATACTGCGAAAGGGAAAGAAACAACGGCATGGAGCGATCAGACACGGGGAAGTCTGTCCGTGGCCCATCACAACCCGTTTACTACCGGATTTTTCCCCAGTGTCTTTTTATTCTGCTTCTGCAATGGAGCAGAACGGGTTGCCGATGGGTGCGGGGCACTTCCCAGATGTTCATGTCTGATCGTTCCCTTTAAATCTGCCTGGCATTCGCGCCTATGGTGGGGCTAATTGTGCGTATGATCGCACCCATAGATTTGTATGAGATTTGAATTGGAGGTGGTCCATCAGGTATACTGGTCCCAAGCTGTTCTGGGTTTTAAAACCAACACTTCAGATGGGGAGCCAATGGAGATGTTTCAAAATTGCCATTGTTACCTGTGTGTGACGCGTGGGAATTGCTCCTTCTCTGACTTTCTTACCAAGTAAACTATGTCTGTTTTCAGAAGTGATCTGTAATTCTTGGTTGCAGTAGTGGCTTCTGGGTTGTAGTGGTTCTGTGGAGGTTCTCCGTGGGTGGCAAATGCCAGATCCTTGTATCTTTGTAGTGAATTATTTCTACGTCCCTGTGGCAATCCATCATCTTAACCATAAGTAGCTTTCGGATTTCCTTACCTCTGAGTTTGAAGAGCATCTGGGGAAATCTCTGCATTTGGAAGTTATACTCATTATTTCTGAATGACAGTCCAGTCTCACCACAGAATCTCCTGGGTTGGTCAGGCCGTCAGTTGCAGAGTAGAGTATCCTGGTCCCTGGGTCTGCAAAGCCCTGCTTGCATTCTTTTTTATTATTAACATCCGTTCCACTCTCTGATTTACTGAGGCCATTAGGAATTCTATAGTCTCTCCTTTGCAAGCATGTGCAGTCCCTTCCAATTATGTATTATTTGCAAATTTGAGTGTATTGTCCATACAAGGATGAGAAGGCCAGTACTGGAAGGGAATATCATGCCACTGTGTGATTAGTTGAATAATTGCACATGCAGTGGTATATATGGAATGCAAGAATCACCGTATTCCCCCCCCCCCCCCAATTTGCAATCCTTGAAAAGTTTATTCCCAAAGTCACAGAACAAGATAGCTCTGCTGGTCTGGAGACTGCTGTGAAGAGTGGGAAGGAGGAAAACTTGCTCCCTTGTTCCATCAGCAGAATTTCCAGGGGGAGTTTCTGGGGTTTGAAAGGCTGCTGTGGGGAGGGGATCAGAATGAGTGAAGATCCATGACTGTCAACACCATCCACTGATGGTCTGTTAGATCCACCCATGTGTGGGAGAGTAAGCACTAAATCTAGTGCATTTCAGCACCATCTCGCTGTATAATAATTCTGTTTTGGTGGTGGCACACTCCTGAACATTCCACATGCTCCCAAAGCAGTTGGCTCCCTGATCTGTCACTCAGAAGCTGTCCCTATCCACTGGCTGCATTTCCTGAGTCTCGCCTCCAATATTCTAAACAGTTTGCTATTCCTCCCCCCCAATAGCCAGTCGGAACACAGAGGTCATTTGCATATGCGGCCTGATTCGCCTTTGCCTCTAACATTCTAAGCAGTTTGCTGTTGCTGTTGGGAGCCACTGAATGTGTCCTGAGGTAAAATACATATCCCAATCTTCCCTAAAACGGTCACTGGAGTTGCCAAAATACATATCCCAATCTTCCCTTAAATGGTCACTGGAGTTGCCAATCTCCCTTTGGGGCCTGGAGATCTCCCATAAATCACCGTGTTCCCCAGCCACAGCACATCATTTCCCCTACAGAAAATTTCCCAGCTATTACAATGGCTGCTTTGGGCAGTGGACTCAATGGCATTATACCCTGCTGAAGTCCCTCCACACCCCAAACCCTGCCCTCCCCAGGCTCTACCCCTCAAATCTACAGGTCTGGCCCTCCCTTTAGTATTGCCAGCCTCCAGGCAGCTCCTGGAGATCTCCAAGATCAGTTCACCTGGAGAGAATGGCTGCTTTGGGCAATGGACTCTATGGAATTATACCCTGCTGAGGTCCCTCTGCCCCCCAAACTCTGCCCTCCCCAGGTCTACCCCTCAAATCTACAGGTCTGGCCCTCCCCTTAGTATTGCCAACCCCCAGGCAGCACCTGGAGATCTCCAAGATCAGTTCTCCAGGAAAGAAAGCTAAGCAGAATGAAATAAACATGGCTTGCCTCCCTCTATTTTTCCCTTCCCTCTGCCGCCCCACCAGCCACAGCCGGGACACCCACCTGGAGCTTCCTTCTAGAGCTCATTGTATTTCTTCCCACAATGGGCCTTATTCCAAGTCATTAATAAACCGGATACCTCCCTGAGCCTGCCATTTGCCTCATGGGGAAAAACAAACAGATACCATATAAGTACCTGCAGGGGTCATTTGGGGGGGACGCCATCCCCCGGGTGAGGTGCGGGAGGGCAGGGCCTGGAGCTCCCTGCTGGTGCCCGCTGGAGGTCGCCGCCGGCTGTGGGGAGGACACACTTCCAGTGATGTCAGGGGGTGTGGCATATGCTAATGAGTTATGCTAATGAGTCCCCCTAGCTCTTTTTCTACGAAATGACCCCTGAGTACCTGTCTGTTTTCCTTCGAGGGCAAATAACATGGGGTGGGTAGGGTTTCCAGCTCCAGGCTGGGAAATACCTGGCAATTTTGGGGGTGGAGCCTGAGGAGGGTGGGGTTTAGGGAGGGGCTTCAGTGGGATATAATGCCATAGAGTCCACTTTCCAAGGCAGCCATTTTCTCCAGGGGAACTGACCTCTTTTGCCTGAAGACCAGTTGTAATTCCAGGAGATCTCCAGCCGCCACCACCTGGAGGCTGGCAACCCTGTTGGGGGACTGAGATTACACAAACTGAGCAGGAGGGAAGGACTAAGCTCCTCCACTTGTGCTGTGTCCCTGAACTGAATTAGAGTCCTTAATTCTGCTGTTTATACAGTGGTGGTCTTGGTGATTCTGGGGCTCTGGTCAAGTGTCCAGAATGGGGCCCCAGACTCACTGAAACCCCCCTGTCCCCCCACAGGGGCCAGGCAAGGAGTGGCCCTTGCCCTGTGTGAGGTGGACGGGAGCCACTGCCTAGTCCCTCTACTTCCTTCCCTCCTTTGAGGGGAGAAGGAAGGGCCCCTCTCAGTGTGGGGTCTAAGGCACCTTGCCCCTGTTGCCCACTGGTTAAGACTACCTCTGTGTTTCTATTTTTTTTTTAAAAAAATCAGGAGATCTAGTCTTCACAGATCTCCCAGATGTAGTGTAGATTGGCAGATCACAGTCGTTCTTGTGAACGTAGGCCCAATCTGCATCTAGCATTTGCTCTGCTGTTTTACCAAGCCCACACTGGAACAGAAATTCCCCTCTATATTGCATGCCACTTTCACTTTGATGGATTGTCAGATTTTCTGGCAGTGTCCAGACTGCATACTGCTTTCACTTTGTTTGATCTCTTGGCTCTGTGGTAGCCATCTGCATAGATTTATGGCTGTTTTATGGCCATTCAGGGGTGACTCTGCAGTGGTGTCGGCCCCGGGGTATTTGAATGTGGTTTTGAGCCGCATCTTTTTCTGTTCCAGTGTGTGTTTGTAGATGCAGATTGGGCCATAAAATACTGAGGGCCAAACGCGATGTTACACTGGTCACATAGGGTTCCTTGCCCTGCGTCTCCCTTGCAGTAACATTATTTCAGGGGCTGAGGGAACACTTCCAGGCAGCATCAGTGACTGCAAGAAGCCTTTGACTCTTGCCAATTTATGGCAGTTCTGCTTTCCAAATATAGCCCTCCCACAATCAATTTTTATTTTTGTTTTCTTCAGTTGGGCTGTCAAACCAGTATGAATCCCACTGGTGGTCGAATGCCCCATGGGAGGTATTTGTAGACTGTAATCAATGGATACAGGAAGGTTTAAGCATTTCTCTCTCTTGCCCACTAAACCTCCCTTACCATTAGGGTTGCCAAGTGGCACCTACCTTGCCGGCGGGGGACTCCCGTGCAGATCCTGGCGCGCCGCATGCACGTCACAGGGAAGTGACGTCATGACGCCAGGCATGCTGGGGGCGGGGCCACGACCATACAAGGGAAAACCATAGAGTTTTCTCTTGTATGGCCGTGCCCCCGCCCCCAGCGTGCCCGGCGTCATAACGTCACTTCCCTGTGACGTGCACGCTGGGGCGGGGTTCCCCCTGGGGCCCGATTTCCTGGCGTCAGGGAACGGGCCTCTGGGGTGGGGGGTTTTCGGCCCCCCGGGGGGACTTGGCAGCCCTACTTACCATGATAATGTCTAGTGCCTCTCTAAAACACACCCTTATCAACTGCAAGTCAATACAGATGACATTGTTCATGGAATCAAATCTGAACACGCAACAATAATCCAAAGCACGATTGCAGGATGCAAGTCAAAGGCATTCCAATATGGGTATGCAGCAGAATAAATGCAAGCAGACCAAATCAGAGGTGGTTCAGGATTGTGAGGATGATGGCAACTCTGTGGGTATCAGCCCAGAGCTGGGACCCTAGGGTTGCCAACGCTGGTTTGGGAAATTCCTGGAGATTTGGGAGTGGAGCTTGGGGAGGGTGTTTAGGGTTGGCAGGACCTCAGCAGAAGATATTGTCATAGAGTCCATCCTCTAAAGCAGCCATTTTCTCCAGGGGAACCAATCCCTGTAGTCTGAGGATCAGTTGTAATTTCAGGAGATCATCAAGCCCCACCTGGAGGTTGGCAACCCCACCCATGCCTATTGGCATTGCCGTGCCAGCACTTCCTCCTGGCACCAGGTTGCAAGACCTTGATGGAGTCAAGGTGCGAAAAGGACCATATGGCATCCAAGAGATCACCAGGTAGTTCTATTGGTATCATGAACGAAGTCAATACGTGTGTTTGTGGCAAGTCATGGGGAAATTCCAAAGCAGTAATCAGGAGAGGTCGGTGCTTGCTTATCTAGGCATTTTTGCCTTCCTGTGCAGGTTCAAAGCAGGGTCTCCCTGAGGGTGTGTGTTCATTCAGCAGAAAAATCTCATTACAGCAAGAAAAAGACCCCGGCAAGAGTTAGAGCAAAAGGTGACAGGTTTAACTATGCATTTAAAGTGGGAAGAACTGCACTAAATTGTTGCTTGATTTTCATGTAGGAGGGAGGGGAAAGGTTCAAGCTGCCAGTATAAAACTCTTCCCCAAAGGAACTGCTGCCAAAAGCAGTGGGGGAAGGAAGGGGTTAGATAGGAGGAAAAGATGGGCAAATGGATCATGGAGTGGTAATAAAGGAGAATTGTTTTACCATAGAGTTTCTGGTGATTCCTAGAGCTATGTGATGCCTGCATGCCCCTTTGTCCTTGCTCCCCCCATCTCTTGCTCGTTGCCATCCAATGGCTGGCAACCCTACTTGAAGTACGGTGGTCCAAAGTTGGTGAGCATTGTATAAGCCAGTGTTATAACGCGTTTATACCAAGCTGGGCAGAACCACTGTGTGTAGTTGTTGATGTAGGACCTCTGAGACCTTCATTCAAATTCTGCTTTAACCCTGCAGCTCACTGGACAACCTTTGGCCAGTTACCCTCTCTCAGCCTAACTTCCCTCACAGTGTTGTTGTGAATGTGAAATAGAGGCGGGTGTGCCCTGACCAGGCTAGCCTGATCTCGTCAGAGCTCAGAAGGTAAGCAAGGTCAGCCCTGGCTAGTATTTGGATGAGAGACTGTTAAGTCGGTTACTTAACAAAGAGTCAGAGAGTGATTTCAGCAAAAGATCAGTTTTATTCAGCAACTCGTAACTCAACTCCAAACAGATCAACATGAATAGCCAGAACAGCTTTTACATTGAAGCTGTTCTACTTTTAAACTCTCCCGGCTAATGTAGCCACACCCTATTATACAATATCAACCTATGAGGTTGCAGGGATAAGGTCCAATCACAATAGTTCCCGCTCTTGGAACTGGCTGTTGGTGATTGGTCAGTTCTTCCTGGGCTACCAATTACAAGTGAGGGATGAAGGCTTCACATGGTGTTTCAATGACAGAGTTCACATACATACTTTGGTCAGATTGAATACACCACAGAGACTTCCAAGGATTTCCTCTGCAGTTTCATGATCCTCAAAAACCAGGATCACGAAACTGCGGAGGAAATCGGGCGAAGCCCCGAGTCAAAATGCAGCACCGGAGCTTCGGGTGTGAAATTGACACATTTGTGTCAAGGCAAACGGCGCTGTGCTGCGAGGCAGCTCTCGTGAGAAATCACCCATGGTTTAAGCCCATGAAGTGTTTCCATTGCTGGAAGAATTTCCATCAGCAGAAAGCAATTTTCTCCCCTCCCCTCTCCCACTGTAGCCCAAAATGGTGACCTCCAAGAACAGCATTGGGGGGGGGGGGATTTTGCACTGGGATGGTAAAGCAAGAAATGAAACCCTATCAAGAAAACGAAATAACAGAAGTTTTGTTTTGTTGAAGTCCAGCATATGCTAAAGAAGCAACCCACCTTTCTGCTCAACTATTACATTGAAACTGGAAAATGGCTTGTCTCTTTGGTGTGGCAAGCTTCTGCCGTGAAAACGTCCATGAACCTTTTGACTATGACCATGTCACTTAACCCTTGTTTTACTGAAGGTCATATTCAGGTTGCCTTGTCTCATTGTCATTAGCCAATCACATGGGAGGACATGAATGCTGGATTGTGGCTACACAGTATAAATGAGGAAGCTGGTTCTTAATCTGAAAATCTCCCAACTATCCTCTCTTATTGCTTAAAATTTATAAAAGGGAAGAAAACCAAGACAAGAGCTCTCATTAAAACTAAGTCCTAAGAACCACTGCTGTAAAATTCAGTGTTCCTTGCCTCATAATATGACTCACTCCTGATTATATGGGAGGATTTAATTAGGAAAAGGGCAATTAGGAAGAGCAAAGCTCAGCACTGGGGGCTTTCGCACCGTCTAAAGCAAACTTATCATGGAATAACCCTGCAGAGGTTTTTTCAAGCATGGCACTTCACACAGCTTCTGCCATTACAAATGCAAAATGGGCAAGGTTGCCAGCTTCCAGGTGGGACCTGGAGGTCTCCCGGAATCACAACTGATCTTCAGATGACAGAGATCAGTTCCCCTGGAGAAAACACCTTCTTTGGAGAGTGGACACTGTGATATTATACCCCCCTGAGGTCCTGTCCCTCCCAAACTGTGTCCTCCGCAAGCTCCACCCCCAGATGTCCAGGACTTTCCCAACCCAGAGATGGAAACCTTAAAAATTAGGCATGCTTGACAACGTTAAAATAAGAAAAAACACTTTAACTGGTGACAAATACTATCCATCAAAGGCCATTCCCTTTCCAAGAGGCTTAATTTGAATTTGGGCGGTATAAATGTTAGCATTTTAATTACTTTTTCTCCCCAGCTGCATGAAAGAAGAGCTCAAAGAGAAGGTTTGGTGATGTAGCAATGAAAGAGTATGTAGCTTTATCTGCACGCCTAGATGCAGTACCCCAGTTCCTCTCCATAGTGCATCTGACAGTCCTAATCTGTCATATGGCCACCTCTGAGCTTTTCAGACTGGCGAGGTCCCCCGTTCCTGCTCTCAGGCTCCAAAACTTTGAAGTATTTCTAGCAAATGAGTCTGATCAAATAGCTCGGAGATGAGACGTCGGCAAGTGGGTTCCACTGGGGCTCATTCTGTAAAATCTCGCTGAGGAGTCCCCATGGATGTAGAGGAATGAAATCTTAAAATCATTACCCTCTCTTGTGAGCACAGCTACTACATGGAGAGTCGCTGACTGCCTTTGTTAGTAGAGCCGTTCAAGAAAGTGAGGAATGAGTTGGGGGATCATCTCAAGGATGTTGGGCACCAGGCAGCCTTTCTCATTGTGGGGGGGGGGGGACAACCAAACCCCATTTAGCAATTTGCATGCGGGGGCAGGGGAACAGTAATTCAGGAGGATCCATGCCCCAGGCTGAAGAAATGAGCCATTGCTGCTTTGAGTTAAGGTAGGTTCACAGTCAGCTGTAGCGAAAGGGGGACTTTTTAAACCAGAATTTTTCTTGCATCGTCATCATTATTACCACCACCACTCTGACTTGGATAAACTAGGCTGCCTCCTCTCATCAGATCTCGGAAGCTAAACAGGGTCTGCCCTCACTAGTATTTGAATGGAAGACCTCCAAGGAATACCAGGGTTGTGACATGAAGGCAGGCAATGGCAAACCACCTTTGAACATCTCTTGCCTTGACAACCCTACAGGGTTGAAATAAGTCAACTGTGACATGACAGCACTTTCCACCACCATTATTATTGTTGTTGTTGTTATCAGGGGTCTTTTAGTAGAAAAAGAGGTGCAGGAGCTCATTAGCACAGCTTATTTGCATATGCCACACCCCCTGACATCACCGGAAGTGTGTCACAGCTCAGGTGCCACTGGACTGTTTTGGATTGCTATTGGAGGGGGGGGGGAAACGCACAGATCTGTCCTCGCAGAGGAGGGAGAGCTTGGACCTGAATAAAACTTGGGCTTCAAGGTGCCACTGGACTGTTTTGGGCCGGGGGGGGGGTGCTCTGCAACTTACCTGGATGCTTCTTGCTCTGACTGAGGGCTGCTGGGAGCAGGGGGTTAAACTTGTTGCATGTGCCCGCCCCCTGGGTTCTTTACTGCCGGAGCTCCGCTCCTGTGCGCTCCTGCAGGAAATGACCCCTGGTTATTATTCCTTTAGCATTTGAGGTGACTGAAGAGGTATTTCTAAATTTGGTCTCTCCCTGGTTTATAATTAGTGGTATTTCTTATCATTTTATTTTAGGAGTTTCTTAAGATAATGACAAACCAATTTGTCTTTTATCTTTTTGTCTACCTTTTTCTACATGTTTGATGTGTCTAATTGTATTCTAGTTCTGCCTTTGCTATTGAAGTAGTGAACAGAGTTATTTGTATGTCTTTCTTCTCTTTCTGACATTGCTATTTAAATACTGTGTCTTTGTTGAATCTTTTCTTTATACTTTTTTCCTAAGTACAAGAATTTAAAAATAGCATGCTCCGTTCCTTCTTGCTTGTCAAAGAGTTCTCCACAACCCAGAACTTTGCATGTTTTCCCATCAAAAGCTACTGGCTCAATAGCAATCACAACCACTATGGTAGTTATTCCACATCATTCATGTGCTTGGCAGGTCCATCAGTGACCGCCACCCAAGATGACTAAAGTGAACTTCCACATACAGAGGCAGGCAAGGCAACCCCAGGGGAAAGCCTCAGCCTCTGTGTCTTGCTTGTTGGCCCTCCAGGGCAACTGGTTAGCCACTGTGTGAAACAGAAGAGTGTTAGACTAGATGAACTGTCAGGGCAGCTGTTATATTATTTTACTCACAACCAAGTGTGGCATTGCAAGGAAATCCCCTGTGTTCCGCAAGCTTGTTTACTAAGTCTGAGTCTCATGTGGTTCTGCACAAACTAATTGCTTCTCTCTCTTTGGGTTCTGTAGGCCTCTCCTTCTACACCAGAGTGCTTGAGAACTGTGAGGATGAAGCTCCGTTTGATGAGGTAAGGAAGGAATGTCTTGAAGCAGGAACCAAAGGAGAGGGACTTGGGAAGGAACACATTTGCATCCTGAGGCCCCTTTCCCATTATCTTTCTAAACCGGATGTTATCCATTGTTGGCCTGATTCTGAGTAAAGCTCAATGAGTAAATTTTTGTATATGGACATCAGGACATGGGCATGTACCACCAACGCCCCATAATTTTTGCATCATGGGCGAGGGACGGGATGTTTAGGGGACGGCCATCTTGTTTTTAGAAAGTGTAACTTTATGTGGTTCAGAGGCGCACCAAAATTGTCTATCAATTGTGATGTGTTTTTAATATTTTGTACTGTTTTTATTGTTTTATTTAGCAATATGCCTGTTAGCCGCCCTGAGCCTTCGGGGAGGGCGAGATAGAAGTGTGAATAATAATTAAATAAATAAATAAAGCGACACAGGGACAGGAGTTTTCATACAGTGAATTTTATTCCGTTAATGAGCTCTGTCTGAAGCGCTTTGGCCATTTCAAAGGGTGCCGCTTCCCCCCCCCCCACCGCCCTTTTTCTTGCAATTGGTGTTTTTTAAATTGTTCTAAGTTGAGCGCTATAGCACTAGACAAGAAACCCCCAACCACAAGAAAGACAGTGCTGTGACAAAGGGCAGGGGGGAAGTGGCACTATTGGAAGTGCTGCAGACATTTTAAACAACATACAACAATTCAGAAGCGCAATGAAGAGGTGAAAACAGAAGAAAGCCATGTACCTCAAACACGGCTAAACCCCACTTTGCCAACTGGACAATGCTCCTTCTAAGCTGTGAAGTCCTGTGAGCAAAAATGCTACTTTGTGAGCTACTGGCATTAAAGTTGTGAGTGAGCAATTTGACTACTGCATAAATTAATTTGCTCTGGAGCCATCCTTCCTGAGCTAAGACAAAAATGTGTGAGCCAGAGGCTAAAAAACTGTGAGCTAGCTCACACTGACTCAGCTTAGAGGGAACACTGGACGTGAGCAGCTTTGTATGAAAAGGTAAACAAAAGCCGTTAGCAGCCAGTTGCTAAAATGGTTGTGTCTGAAATGATGCAAAAAATGTGTTAGCAAGCAGCCTGCTACTAAAACAGATTACAAAGGCCTACTGCTGCCAACCTCCAGGTGGGACCTAGAGATCTCTTAGAATTAGAAATGTTCTCTAGTCAACAGAGATCAGTTCCCCTGGGAGATCAGCTCCCCTGGACTCTGTGGCATTACAGCCCACTGAGGGCCCGCCCCTCCCCAGGCTCCACTCCCAAAATCTTCAGGTATTTCCCAACCCAGCCAACTTAGGCTTGCCAAGTCCCCCCGGGGGGCGGATCAGGCCCTGGGGGGAACTCCACCCTGACGTGCACGTCCCCCAGAAGTGACGCGGGCACGCTGGGCACGCTGGGCACGCTGGGGGCGGGGCCACGGTCATCAGAGGGAAAACTCTATGGTTTTCCCTCGAATGGTCGTGGCCCCGCCCCCAGCGTGCCCAGCGTGCCCGCGTCACTTCCAGGCGACGTGAATGCTAATGAAATTCATATTTCACAGCCGCCTGTGTAGCACGCCTATTTTTAGTCAATTTTACAGTGACTTCATCCTTTCTTATTTATCCTTTTCCTCGCTGCTCAACTTCTTTTTTGACACGGGCAACCTTTTTGTTGCCTGTGGATCCATCTTGTTATTTTGTATGTGCTTTTTCTCGTGTTTCTATGTTATAAAAGCAAAATACAACGTTTTCAACAAAATCAGGGTTGGGTCATGTGGATGTGAGAGCATTCGTGGATATAGTTCCCTTCTCCCAGAAGACTCCTGAGACACCCCCTCCCCAAAAGCTTATTGTCACAGTTACAAGAGAAGAAGAAGAAGAAGAAGAGAAGAGATTGGATTTATACCCCGCCCTTCACTTGGAGTCTCAGAGCGGCTTACAAACTCCTTTCCCTTCCCCTCCCCACAACAGACACCCTGTGAGGTGGGTGGGGCTGAGAGAACTCTGACACAAACTGCTCTTTTTCAAGGACAGCTGTGCCAGAGCTTGTGACTGACCCAAGGTCACATCAGCAGGTGCAAGTGGAGGAGTGGGGAATCAAACCCGGTTCTCCCAGATTAGAGTCCACACACTTAACCACTACACCAAACTGCCCCCTGGACAAAATGCAAAGAGGTCACAGGGGTGGGTAGGTAAAGGGGGGGCATTGTACAACATCATCCCTCCTTGCTTTTCCAGTGGCAGAGTTTCCATCCATGCAAGGTGCTCCACCAGGGAGGTGGAAGCACTGTCCATGTAGCCTAATTCTTCCTTTCCACAGCAGCCCACCATGCCCCAGGATATTTTGTCCATAAGGCTCCTGTAACTCTCAGTATCAGCTTTTTGGAGATCTCAGGAGGCTGGGGAAAAGGTCTGTGATTGTGACTGCCTTTCACTCTCAGTTCATAGACTCCAGAGTCCAGCCCATTGAGTCGCCCTGTTAAATACATCCTACCCCTCTATGGCCATTGGAACCAAATACCATATACCAGTGGTGGCGAACCTATGGCACGGGTGCCAGAGGTGGCACTCAGAGCCCTCTCTGTGGGCACACATGCCATCGCCCCAGCCAGGCCCAGACCATCATTAAAGTGTCGAATTCTCTGCCAAATAATTTTAAGTAAATGAAAGCATTTGGGATTGCTTTCCTTACTTTGTTTGGATCATCTTAAGTTAATGTATGAGTTGTTTTTTCTAAAGTAAAACCTCAGTATTCAGGTTAAATTGCCGTGTTGGCACTTTGCGATAAATAAGTGGGTTTTGGGTCGCAGTTTGGGCACTCGGTCTCTAAAAGGTTCGCCATCACTGCCATATACAGATTGGTTATCGTCACCTCAGCTGTCTCTTTGCTACTCTGGTTTGGGTCTGTGCTGTTTTGATGGTTGCTTTGGATTCTTTTTGTGATGCTGAGTCTTTTAATTGTTCTTGATTGGAAGCTGCCTCCAGGGCAATGCTGAGAGTATGGGATATATGTTGTTGTTGTTGTTCAGTCGCACAGTCGAGTCCGACTCTTCGCGACCCCATGGATCATCTCCCGCCAGGCCCTCCTGTCTTCCGCCGTCCTCTGAAGTTGGCTCAATTTCATGTTCGTTGCATCGATGACACTGTCTAACCATCTCATCCTTTGCCGTCCCCGTCTTCTTTGACCTTCAATCTTTCCCAGCATCAGGGTCTTCTCCAGTGAGTGCTCCCTTCTCATTTGGTGGCCAAAGTATTTGAGCTTCAGTTTCATTATCTGGCCTTCCAGGGAACAGTCAGGGTTGATTTCTTTTAGGATTGACTGATTTGATCTCCTTGCAGTCCAAGGGACTCTCAAGAGTCTTCTCCAGCACCATAGTTCAAAAGAATCTATTCTTCGGCGCTCGGCCTTCTTTATAGTCCAACTCTCGCAGCCATACATGGGATATATAGGTATTGAATAATGGACAGCAAAATCAATTCACGGAGTGGGGGGAAGAAAGATGTGCTACATTGGGGGAGAGAGGTTGTAACCCAGTGGGGGAGCACCTGCTCTGCTTGCAGAAGATCTCCAGTTCAGTGCCCAGTATCTCCATTTAAAAGGACGGGTTGATGTGAAGGACCCTGGAGAACTGCTGCCAGTCAGACGATACTGATACTGACCAATATAGACAAGGGTCTGAATCAGTAGAAGGCAGCTTCATGTGTTCCCTGATACGGTCTGCGTACCAACTGGTGAGTGCAGGGAAATCCCTAAAGCATCGCCGTTACTCAGAAAGCACAACCCTGTGCCCCAAAGCACAGCATCATCTCTGAGCCTGACTAACTACAGGGCAAAGGGGAAGGTAGGATGCTGGAGGACGATATTAATTGGCCCATTCCTGGCCCTTGTTTAATGGAGCTGATTGAGAAAATAGATATTCTTGTTTTGGGTGCAGAAGGAATCATGCCTCCAGTTTTAGTTGGGGAGGGGAGCAGGTATCAAAAAGTTGAGAAAACGTGACACACCACAAGCCTAAACAGAATTACACCATTCTAAGCTTGACTTCAATGAACTTAGAAAGTCATGACGCTTTTTAGGATTGCACTGTAACGGTGCATCAGTCCTGTGTGCGGTTAATCCAGTCTAAGTCTACTGACTTAGATGAGAGTAAGGATTCCATTGTAAACCTGGTGGCTAATACTTGGGGTGTGTGTAGGCAGGCTGCAGTGACACCAGGATGATGAAGAAAATACTTTGCACATGCTCCAGGGACTTTTAAAAAATTATTCCTTCACATACTTGAGTTTTGAACCCTGGCATTCAAAAGAGAGTCCCAGGCTGAGATCTGGTATCTCCCACTTCCCATGAAACCCTTCCACTACTCGGGACTCTGTCCTTAGTTCCTCAGCAGCTGCACACAAAACTGCTCTCTCCCTGTCCCCATCTGCACACTGCTTTTTCCTCTATTGTTACATAAACCTCTGGTGCTGCAAAGCTTACATAACAGCCTCCCGCACATCGCAGCTTGCCAAGTGGTTGAAAACTGCTGGGGCTGCTGGCGTCAGGGGGCTCCCCTCTTCTCTGCCCCCGCTCCGCTTTGCCGTGAATGTCATTTGCTTTCTACAAATAGCTTTACTCTCTTGGAACCTGTGGGACTCAGAAGGGCAAATGTTTGAGAAGGAGAGCGACTGCTCATCTCGATGTCCGATGAGTGCAGGGGGTCTTTCCATGCTGCTGATTCAGAGGGGTGTTGGGGAGTGGGAAAGGTAGCAGGCTTCCTTTTCTGCCCAGAGCCAATCCAGGGATTCCAGGCTGGTTTGTAACAAGCCACCCCGCCCAAGAGATGTGCTCCCAACATTCAACAGGGATCAGAAGAAGCTGCCTCCTACTGACTCAGACCATCTGGTCTATCAAGGTCTGCATTGTCTACTCTGACTGGCAGCTGCTCTCCAGGGTCTGAGGCTGAGGTCTTCCATGGCACCTCCTGCCTGAATCTTTTAACTTAGAGTTGCCAACCTCCAGGTGGTGGAAAGATTTCTCCCAGGATTATAACTAATCTCCAGGTGACAGAGATCAGTTCCCTTGGAGAAAATGGTTGTTTGTTTTAGAAGGTGAACCTATGGCATTATACCCCATTGGAGCCCCTCCCTCTCCCAAGCCCTGCCCTCCTCAGGCTCTACCCGCCAAATCTCCAGGTATTTCCCAACCTGGAGCTGGCGGTTTTATTTGAACTGCAGGTGCCGGAGATCGAGCTTGGGGCTTTCTGCCTGCAAAGCAGGTGCTCAACCACTAAGCCACCTCCCCTCGTGTGACTTGCAGTGTCCAAGCTTGCTTCTCAGGTTACTAACTCAGAATTGTTAGCCTGAATTTAGAGAAGTGGGGTGTACATGTGGGTACTGGGGGAGACTCAGGCTCAAAGCCCTACTCTGCCTTGAAGCTGTCTGATAATCTTGACCAGTCACTCAGCCTTCCTCACAGGGTTGTTTTGTCTGGATGAAATGGAGAAGCAGGGAACCACTGAACCTGAGCTCTTAGTGGAAACCTAGCCTTAAAAAATGCTATCGAATCTGCAAAGCTTTGTGTTGTTTACCCAGGCAGGGAATCTCCAGATGCTCTTTTGCTCATCCCCTTTCTTCAGTCACTGTTCCTGTGTATTTGAGTGGACCATCCATCCATCCACTGGTGTGTTATTTACTTAGAGAGCCGTGCAGTACACTGAATATGTTCAGTTAGGGCTTTCGGCTCACTTTCAGCTCACCCAGTCCCAAAGTTGTCAGGTGAATTATGTGTAAGAGCCGATCAAATAATTACAGAAATGTCCCTCTTGACCATATCAAACAAAGAAAATGTTGGTTGCATACAAGAATGTTTGCATTTCATTTGGACACTTGGACACAATCCAGCACCAAGCTTTCCCTGCATAAACTCCAGTCTATTTTGATGGTTTTCCTGAGGGGATACTTTCCAATCCATTCTGAGTCATTTCTGCAGTCCAGACGAAAGCAGGACATAAAGACACAGGAGTTTATTTTGCCAATTGTAGAGCTGAGCTTAGCCTTATCATCTTCTTTGTCCTAAGCTTTTCATCTTAATTAGACTCTGGCAATTCTCTATTTGAAGAGTCTCACACTCTTCTTTACTCTAGCCTGCAGCTGCAGCACCTGGAAGGGTTCCCCCCCCCCCTAGTTTGCCAGCGTCCCATTTGCTTCCGTATTCTAGCCACAGTTTGTTCATTGACTTTTAACAGCTCTAGGCTGTGAAAGGGGCTGGCTGGAATGAAAGATTGCAGTGCCTGTTCTAGATGCATCCACCATTCGAGGTCCATAAGTTCAAGTGGGTTACAGACCCTTGGCTCTCCCTCCCCTCCTTCTGCTGAGTCAGAGCTGTGACATCATAAAGAACTTTGGATGCACCGGGATTCCCTGCTGGAATTCCTGAGTCATCTTCCTTGCCCAGAAAGCAGAATCCTATCCCTGATTCCTGAATGACTAGGAAAAGGAAAAGGCAGAATGTCAGCAAGCGATATTAACATGCCCTTCCCAGAACTGCAGGAAAGATGTCTGCCCGGCTGTTGTTTTCTGGCCCACTCATTAAAATATATCTGCACTATTTTGAATGTAAGTGTGGCTTATGCTTTCCAAATAATTGGTGGAT
The DNA here is from genome assembly GCF_001447785.1 of Gekko japonicus. Classification (NCBI taxonomy): domain Eukaryota; kingdom Metazoa; phylum Chordata; class Lepidosauria; order Squamata; family Gekkonidae; genus Gekko; species Gekko japonicus. The sequence goes on from NW_015159743.1 coordinate 356,099, forward strand.
TGGCTCATTTTGATGTGGCTTGTATAAATCATGGGTCCCCAACATGGTACCTGTGGCGGGTGCTGTGGTGCCCACAGACAACTGTCCTGGCATCCACCAAGTGTTTTAGAAAGTGGGTGGGGGCAGGTGTGGCACTTCTGGAGGGCTTCTGATTGGCCACTGGATATCTGATTGGGTTGGCAGATTCTGATTGGCCACTGGAGGTCTGGTTGGCTCAGCAGATTAAAGTACTATTGTTCCAGTGGTAGCTGCCCCCACAGGGTTGCTTTTATTCTATCTCACACCTGTTTCCCAGTGTATTTTTATATTACCCCCTTCTCCCCTGCACTTGGACTTCCTCTGTGTGTGGTTCTGCCTCCCGTGGCAGCCATTTTGTGGTTGCACCCAACATCCTGTGTAAGAATTCCTACAGTGCCCACAGGCTTGAAAAGGTTGGGGACCCCTGGAATAAATGCTTTCCCTCATGCCTTTTTTTTTTAACCTGGTTGAAATAGCTGTAGACTTCTGCTTCTCTCCCTCAGCATACCCTCTCTGGGTGGGATGAGATGTGTGGGACTGATACGGGCTTTTAATTGTGCAGTCTTTATTTCTTTGGCTTTTTATGGAAGCATGCCAAGACTGTTTTTCTTTGACGTCTAAGGTGGTGGAGACCTCCTTAAATGAGACAGGAGAAGAAAGGAGTGTTAGAGTTTAAGGGAAATGCTGATGAGGGCGTGGGGAAAAAACCATGATTGATGGGAGAAGAGGAGAGAACAGAACAATACAGCTCACATGGAACAAAGAGAGCAAAAAAAGCTAAACAAACAGCTTTGCCATAGGGAACTGGTAGACGTAGGATGCTTTCTATGATGCAACAGGTAAAGTGACTCCTAAGTATGAAGCATGCCTGCAGATATCATCCAGGGAGGGAAACCCAGGGCCCCAAATATCAAAAGTTCAGAAAACGCTTTCTAGCAAGGGAATGACCAAAATGGCAATTTTTGTTTCATCTTGATCTAGGGTTGCCAGGTCTGGGTTGGAAAATACCTGGAAACTTTGGGGGGTGGAGCCAGGAGAGGGCGGGGTTTGGGAAGGGGAGGGGCCTCAGCATGGTACAATGCCATAGAGTCCACCCTCCAAGGCAGCCATTTTCTCCAGGGGAGCTGATCTCTGTCAGCTGGAGATCAATTGTAAAAGCGGGAGATCTCCAGGCCCCACCTGGAGGCTGGCAACCCTATCTTGATCCTGTCAGCTATTCTTGTCATCTTTTTCTTTTCCTGCACTGTCATTGCCATTAATGATCTGTTTTCACCCATTTATACATGATCAGTGCAGAAATAATACTGGAATATGGGTTCATTTTAGTCCTGAAAAGAATAGCTGCATGGAAAGAGAAACTGGTGCAAAAAGAAAGTCGAGCAGGGTTTTTTCTTACAAGGAAGAAAGAAGATCAAAATGTGGATATTTGAACTGGCACATTTGTTCTCAGTCCCCATTATTGTCTGTATGTTTGACATCTGAATTGTAGGCAGTTGTAAGTATCACTTGTGAAAATGGCCTTCCTCCAGGGCTGGTTCGCCTCCCAAGCAGCCCCTTGGGGCACACACCACAGTCGAGCAATGATAGCAACCCCCTGCTGGGTCTTGTATTGCAGCTGGTAATGGTGTGGGAGGAAGAAAGCCACAGATGTGGCTTGTGCCTGTTAACTCCCAGAGCTGTGCTTAGGGTTGCCCATCCCCAGGTGGTACCTGGAGATCTCCAGGAATTACAACTGATCTCCAAACAACAAAGATCAGACTACAGAACTCCAGGCTACAAAGGTCACTGCCCCTGGAGAAAATAGCTGCTTTGAAGGTGGACTCTATGGCATTATCCATCCCCCCCAAAAAAAAACACCTTCCACAGGCTCTACCTCCATATTTCCTGGAATTTCCTAACCTGGAGTTGGCAACCCTAGCTGCCACTAGGATCCAGCCCAAGCTCCGAAGTCACTGCTGATGCTCAGCGGTGTGTGTGTCCTGCTTTTAGCCCCCAGTGGTGTGGAAGGAAACAATGGGTACACTTATGCCCATCGTCACTTGCTGGAGTCAGGCTGCTGCTGCTTGAGTCCAAGGCAAATTCCAGAGGCAGAAGCAGTGTTGCTAGAGCTGGTTGACCATGGCATGGCCACAGCCAATACCCACCATTGCTTCCCAGAGTCCCAGGTCCAAGGCAAGCTGGAAAGATGTTGGAAGCACTACAGGGAACATCTTTTCCCTGGCCATTAGTGGTAGGTGAGGACGCAACAGGCATAACTCACACAATTTGGTGCATACCACCTCACTGGGACCAAGCCAAATCCCTCTGGTGCTGCTAGCATCACTGGGGTTCACCTTGGAGCAAACAATGGGCAGCCCGCAGTTTCTGCCTGGGGTTGCAAAATACAGGGGTTGCCAATCTCTAGGTGGTGGCTGGAGAACTCCTGGGATTATATCTCCAGGTGACGGAGATCAGTTCCCCTGGAGAAAGTGGCTGCTTTGGAAGGTGGACTCTGTGGCCTTGTACCCCACTGAAGTCCCTCCCCTCTTGAAACCCTGCCGTCCTCAGGCTCCACCCCCAAAATCTCCAGGGATTTCCCAACCTGGAGCTGGCAGCTCTACGAAATATCTTTAGTCCTCCCCATCCCCACTGTTGGCTGAAGAAAAGAGGTCACTCCCCAAACCGCACAGTATGTGTCAGATCCCATGCTCTCATTCTGAGTATCATTTATGCTTAATGGATCCCACTGTCGGGCTCAAAAATAACAAACATTTGATTGCTGCTGCCCAATCGAAGGCAGACGCAGCCCGCTGGGATTATTACAGGTTACTTTGGTGTACAGGGAGGGCTTTAACGTGCAGGGCCGTGGCCTTTCAGAGCCCCCCTGAAAGACCTGCAAGACTACATACTGGGATCACCATAGCATCATCAGACTGCAGAGAAAAAGCAGTGCTCGCTTTGATCCTTGGCTATATCTTTTCTCAGATGTTCTGGGGCTTACGGGCCCCCTCTAGAGAGACTCAGGCTGTTGCATAAACTGCAGCGTCCCCCTTGGGAAACATAAGGAATGGCCATCTGAAAAACAACAACAACAATAATGCAGCTGCCAAGTCTGCTTCTGTAGTTAGGGATGCTCTGAAAGCTCACACATTTTGAGGTGAATATATTATTAGCAATAGGATACAAGACCAAGTTCACATGAGTGAATTTTCCCGACTGCAAGGTCTGGGTAGGGTTGCCAAGTCTGGCTAGGAAATTCATGGAGGTTTAAGAGCAAGCAATTCTTTCAGCACCCTTTGGCAATGTAGAGATAATAGTGTTGCCAACCTCCAGGTGGGGCCTGGAGATCCCCTGCTATTACAATTGCTCTCCAGGCAATAGAAGTCAGTTCTTCTGGGGAAAATGGCTGCTTTGGAAGATGGACTCTATGGCATTGTATCCTGCTGAGGTCCTTCCCTTTCCAGGCTCCCCCCCCCCAAATCTCAACCTATTTTCCCACCCAGAGCTGGCAATGCTAATAATAATGCTTACCTACCTTGCTGGAGTTTTATTGTTGGCATCCTCTGGACAAAATGGTGACACCAGAGGGCAAACAGCATGCCCTTTTAATACTTCCATTGCCCTCCCCTTCCTGGCCATACTGTCATTAAAAAGTGAGCCTTCGAAGGAGGCTGTCTGTGTTTAGCAAGGCCGTTTCCAGTTGCTGTGATTTGGTTGAGCTTTTGTGCCGGGGGGGGGGGGATATAGAGTTGGAGGGTGGTGAGGGCACCAGATAATGGCACAGGGTTCGGTCTTTTGCCAGCCCCACCCACATATTTCAAGTGATTTACACCTGTGGCTTCTTGGAACTCTGAGGAAAGCAGAGCCAGCTTTTAAGGGCTGCTCTCTGTGCAGTTCTTTTGTGTGGTTGTACTACAAGGTTCTCAGAGCAGCCTTTTTTCAAGAGGAAGGAACTTAAACTGACCTCATGAATGAATCTGGCAGCCTTGAATGAAAGAACGAATGAATCTTGAATGAATGAATCTGGCAGTCTTCAAGCAGCAGCTGGAGGTACACTTGCCAGGGATGCTCTAGGCTGATCCTGCACTGAGCAGGGGGTTGGAATCGATGGTATGTATGGCCCTTTTCAACTCCATGATTCTACAAATTTGTGGCAGGTCAGTCTGTTCACCTGCTTATCTGCTTGGTCCCCGGCTTCCTGCTGGTTGCTAGGTAACCCCGAGGTTACTTTGGGAATCTTGTTTGATATTTGGCCTAACACAACTATCTTGAAAACTTTTCTAATCACAAGGGCTCTTGTTGGCCCCTCTCTATGAAGAGTGTCAGCATTGTTACATCTGGAACCTGGTTCTTCATGCTTGGCAGAAATACCTCCTGGAAATTAATTAATTATCGTATGGCATTGTG
>NW_015159743.1:360920-375765 GCF_001447785.1 Gekko japonicus
TGTGAATGCAGTCATTGAATTACCATGTCAAGCTTCATCCTGGGCTAGGATCCTAATCCCTCAAATGTAATTGGTAGCCCAGGAAGAGCCGACCAATCACCAACAGCCAGTTCCAAGAGCGGGAACTACTGTGATTGGACTTTATCCCTGCAACCTCATAGGTTGGTATGTGTATAGTAGGCGTGGCTACATTAGCTGGGAGAGTTTAAAAGTGGAACAGCTTCAATGCTAAAGCTGTTCTGGCTATTCATGTTGATCTGTTTGGAGTTGAGTTACGAGTTGCTGAATAAAGCTGATCTTTTGCTGAAATCACTCTCTGACTCTTTGTTAAGTAACCAACTTAACAAATAGCCAAGAGATCTGAAGATTGTCTGGCAGCCTCAAGTTCTAGCTCTTAGTGGTGAGCTAGACTTGCTAGCTTATCAAGGAGAATGGAGTTTTTTTCCACCGCAGGAGCATTGAGACAAACAACTCTCCCAGCAATAAGAAAAGGTACCACTGAAGAAAAAGAAAACAAGTTGGTTTTATACCCCGGCCTTCACTACCTGAAGGAGTCTCAGAGTGGCTTACAATCACCTTCCCTTCCTCTCCCCACAACAGACACTCTGTGAGGTAGGTGGGGCTGAGAGAGCTCTGAGAGAACTGTGACTGGCTTAAAGTCACCCAGCTGGCTTCATGTGGAGGAGTGGGGAATCAAACCCAGTTCTCCAGATTAGAGTCCATCACTCTTAACCACTACACCAAACTGGCTCTCTACCTCTTGGACAGGCAACAGCAAATACCTGATCTATACATCTCTCTTATTTGGGCCCCCCAGCCCCACCCCCCAGGACATCAGAGCAGCATACATAGTCCCTATCTTCATTTTATCTTTGAAAAAATCCTGTGCAGCAAGTTAGGCTGAGAAATAGTGACTGGCCCAGAGTGACCTAGCAAGTTTTGTGGCAGAGTGGGAATTTGAACCCAGGACTCCCAGATGCTAGTCTGACACCTTAATACACTACATGGTCTCAAGAGCCACCCAGTTTCTGTTGTTTCCAATAATGACTGGCAGCATCACATGAATAGCTTCTACACGGTTGAAAACAAAAAAAGGGGGGGGGGAAATAAACTTAACACAAAACAAATTGAATTAAGTAACTGAAGGTTAAGAAAATATAAATGTATAGGCCCAATAGTACTAGTAGTAAAAATAAAAACAATATTAACAAATGTACAAAAAATATAAGATGTACAATGTACAAGAAAATATAAATGTATAGGCCCAATAGTACTAGTAGTAAAAATAAAAAATATTAACAAATGTACAAAAATATACATGTTTTTATTTCACAGTAGATTAAAAACAGGCATTGGCCCTCACAATAGCCTCAATTATCATTGATAATGTACAGTGACATCCAAAAGTTATAAATATTGACCCTTTCCAGACGCATTTTAGGCTACAGTGTTCAGACTAAGAACATTACAAAATGGCTCCTGACATAACAATATAACATTCATTTATCATAAACTGACCAAGATGAAGTTATTCTGATAATTATTGTCTATGACCAAAGGCAATGATGTTAATCAAAAGCCTCATTCTTGAGAGTTCACAGCCATGGTCAGGTACATGTTCCTATAACAATGATTCAATTGTGTACACTTGGTCAGAAAAATTCTGTGAAGCCAATAGTGATAGTTAGCTTGGGCCAAAACGTGTCTACATGGCTCTTCTTAGTTTTCTTTCTTTAGGAAACAAAGACAGAATACATTCTTTGTTGTCTCTCCAGCCAATATGGGTAGTGGTTAGAGTCTTGGGCTAGATGCCGGCTCAAAGCTCCTCTCAGCCAGGAAACTCACAGAGTGAACTTGGGCAGGTTACTCTCTCTCAGCCTAGTTTACCTCAAAGCATGGCTGTGAAGACAGAATAAGGAAGGGAGGGATCATCTGTGCTGTCTTAAGCTCCTTGAAGAAAGACTGAATTTTTAAAAAACTCACCAGAACTTGCAGAAAACTAGCTTCCTGAACATAAGAACATAAGAGAAGCCAATGTTGGATCAGGCATCCAGTCCAACACTCTGTCACACAGTGGCCAGAAATACCAGGTGCCATCAGGAGGTCCAACAGTGAACATATCCTCTCCCTCAAGTGCTGTCTTTTAAAAACAGATTCTAATAATCATCAGCATCTACACAATATACCCCGATCTGGATGGTCCAGGCTAGACTGATCTTGTCAGATCTCTGAAGCTAAGCAGGGTCAGCTTTTGCCAATACTTGTATAAGAAACCACCAAGGAAGTCCAGGGTCACCAACGCAGAGGCAAAGAATGGCAAGCCACCTCTGATTGTCTCTTGACTTGAAAACCCTACAAGGTTACCATTAGTTGGCTGTAATTTGATGGCGCTTTCCACCACCACACAGCATGTGCTACCTTGCTATAATCTTTACAACAATAACAATCCAGTAATGTAGGTAAGCACTACTGCCTCTACATTGCTGAAGGGAGCTGAAGGAGTCGCTTGCTCTTAACTGCCATTCCACAACATTCTAAGGCAACCCTCTCCCCCCTTTCCCCATCAAAGAGTTTGGCCCGGAATTCTGTCTTCCAATGCAAGCCATAAAGTATCCTGCAGAGCCCCTAGCCTTTAAAGGTCTTCCACCCCTGTCTCATGTTTGAAATATGAAATTCAGAAAGGTCACTTTTTTATTAAACTATGCTAACAGAACATGGCTACCTTTGAGAAGCTGGATCCTGATGGATGTTTTTGATCTGTTGCAATAAAAGAAATTGTTTCCTCACCAAGTATGTTTAAAAAAAGGGGGGGGGAGAACCATGTCAACATCTGGCTTTCACTGCTTTGGGTATTATTGACATTATTTGGTAACTTATATCCCACCTTTCCGGGTTCTCCTGGCTTTCAAGAGGGCAAAATTACAAGGAGAAAAAAACACCCATATTAAAAATTATAATGAGTTAAAGCATTACAGACACAGTTGCCAACAACCCTGGGGAACAATGCCCTGTCCTTTTAATAAAGGCTTAATGTGTGGAAATGAGCAACTGAAGCTTTGCATGGTCTGGAGGTAAATAACTTCATCTGGTCAATAATATCCTACTAAATCTGTTAAAGGGACAGGACTTTTTTCTCCAGGCAGTTGGCAACCATAGCTCAAATGCAATCAGCAGCATGTGTATTCTCAAATTTTGAGGCCCAAGGCCTGGTCACCACACCAAACTGAATACGAGAGACAGCAGGGGCTGTACAGGCTAGAACCTAGAATGCATGATTCTGAGCCAGTTTAGTGAAGTGGTTAAGAGTGGCAGACTCTAATATGGCCAGGGTCCAGCCTACCTGAGGGACTGCCTCTCCCCATCTGTTCCCCCAAGAGCACTACGGTCGGGGCCCCAAAATTTGTTAACTATTCCGGGCCCTAGGGACATCAGATTAACTGCTACTAGGGCCAGGGCATTTTCGGTGGGGGCTCCTACCTGGTGGAATGAGCTCCCAGGGGAGATCCAGGCCCTGCAGGACCTTATGCAGTTCCACAGGGCCTGCAAGATGGAGCTCTTCCACCAGGCTTTCAAGTAGGAGCCGCCGCCCCTACTATACCACCACCACCCTGAGGAAACATCTGAAACATCTGGATATTGAAGAAGCCCTAGCCATGGGACTTAGCCGTCGTACCACTCGGAATTTTTGGACCTATGATTTGCTATCTTGGGACTGTTGGAAGTATTGAGTACTATGTTTTAACTGAGGATATTTTAAGATGTATTAGATGTTTTGTATTATTATGCATTTGATGTTTTTATTATGGCAAGGTTCTGCCTTGCCTCTGTAAGCCGCCCTGAGCCTATTGGGGAGGGCGGGGTATAAATTTGAAAAATAAATAAATAAATAAATATCTGGAGAACCAGGTTTGATTCCCCAATCCTCCACATGAAGCCAGCTGGGTGAACTTGGGTCAGTCACAGTTCTCACAGAGCTGTTCTCTCAGCCCCACCTACCTCACAGGGTGTCTGTTGTGGGGAGAGAAAAAGAAGGCGATTGTAAGCCGCTCTGAGACTCCTTTGGGTAGTGAAGAGCACAATACAAAAAACAACTCTTCTTCTTCTTCTTCTTCTTCTTCTTCTTCTTCTTCTTCTTCTTCTTCTTCTTCTTCTTCTTCTTCTTCTTCTTCTTCTTCTTCTTCTTCTTCTTCACTGCAGTACAAAACGTTCTCCAGACTAGTTACAGTGCCATCCTAAACAGGTCTACTCAGAATCCTACTGAAGTCTACTCAGTTGGGCTGACTTTCAGGAAAGTGTCCTTAGGAGGACTGCCCCATTCGTGATCCTTGGGTTTGAAGTGATTTTATCATCCCAGGCTAGCCATTGGCTCTCCTTGACCCGAAAGGACTTTACAGTGTTCAAGGTGAGGCTGACACTAGAAATGGCAACCAGAACGATATGTGGGTTGGATAATTTTACTTCCAAGAAAAAGCTAAAAGGTTGGGGGCTTTTATGTTTGGGGGGAAAATCCAGAAGTGACATGTTATAAGGGGTGTAGAAAAAAGTGGTTGAAAACTTGCTCACGTTTTCAAATCTCAGGACATGAAAACCAGGGTCAGATTTTAGAACGTGTAATATTTATATCTATCTTTGGATATCCTGTGAGGCAAAATGCGCTTGAGTCCATTTTGTGGACAAAGTGACCCTCCTCCAGTCAGCCATCCTATGGCACAGCCCCAGCTATGTTCCTGCAATTAATATACAAAGGCCCCGGTCACACGGAGAATTAGGTACGCGGAGGGGACAGATTAAGGGTGGATCAAACCTGGCAAGCGTCGCGCACCCGCCCCTAACCCGTCGCATCCGGCCTAAAATGCGGATCAAAAAGGTACTAGGGAAAATGGAGTACCTACTGGAAGATCCGCAGCAATGGCGGGCATGGGATCGCGGATGCGCCGGCAGCCCGTAGCATCCTGCAGCCGTCTGAGACCTGCGCATGTGCACTAACGCGGGACTGCCGTGTTGCCTCAATGGGACTATGCCATTGCCTCCCCAGTGTGATCGGGTGCTGATGGAGGGAGAATGGAGCCGCGGGGGAGCGTAAGAACGCGCTCCCGTGCTTCTTTTAGCTCTGCATCTAATATGCCTCCCTTCCCCGATGGATTTTCCTGCTCGTGTGACCAGGACCAAAGAAGGTTAAGCCCACATGGTGTACATATGCAAACTGTTTGCAGCTCTGTCTCATGTGACATTTTTATTTCCCAAACTGCATGCTTGAGTTTCAGACAATTTTTATATATGATGCTTCAGATTTTCTTTGCTACATTCGTGCGGTGCCGTCTAGCTACAAACACAGTATTCCTGTCCCTGCCAAAATCAATGGAAGTCTCATCCAATAATGTGGCTACTTCTCGTATCTCAATCAATGAATTGTGCACAAAACGGAAGCTGCCACATTGCAATAATTAATGAACAACTTGTAAATGGCTTTGAAGGACTGTAATTGCCTCTGAAAGCTGTTTGTTCCCTCGGGGTGACCAACGCTGATTATTTTGCCTGGAGTCTATTTCTTCTCCTCCTTTTAATTTATTACAACTATTGTACAATTATCTATATAAACTCCTGATGCAAGATTTACTGCTCTGTCTGTCTTGTGTTTTAGATGGTGGTATTGCCTCTAGAGAGGTATTGCAGAATAACAGACATGCTACGCTAACTTCATTAACAGTGGTAACCCCACATGCAACTTCTACCCATGTGATTATGACAGATAGTGCAACAGCATGGCAAACCACCACAATCCATTCTAGCTGCACAGACAGAAACTAGATACATTAACTGTAATGAGGGAGCATCTATCATAGGATAGTGGTAGCAGCCAAGCCCCCATGAGTCATAGTTGAAGCAAGACTTGAGCCCAGTTTGTACTGATAGTGCCGTTGATGTATTTAGGGTTTCCACAAGGCTCACCATTGGGATTATGGGAAAGGCTGTGGCATAGCAGTGGAACCCGTGCTTTGCATACAGAGGGTCCGAAGCTCAACCCCTGACATTTCTGCTTACAGAATCGCAAGTAATGAGGTTGAGAGAGGCCTGGTCTTGGGACCCTAGAGAACCACTAACAATCCAAGTGAGCACCACTGGGCAAGGTTGCTCACTAGTCTGATTCTGTCCAAAACAACTTCATATGCTCAGGGATGGGTTTTATGAATGCAGGTGTACCCTTTTACAAATCAGCGGCTCCCTCTGTTCCTATCTGTATGAACCACAGCTACATCTGTAGCACCAAGAAACCCTGGGGTCAAGTGGGAGGTTTTATCATCCTCCTCCACTTGGAGCCCAAATTTGTTCCCAAATTAAAAAAAAATAAAAATCACAAGACACTCAAGGAAGGTGATTACTCACCAGATTCATCAGGGCTGGGGACTCTTGCCCTATAGGCAACTTTGCAATGTACTAGATCAAGATGGGTAGCCGTGTTTGTCTGTAGCAATAGAAAAGAGTAAGAGTCCAGTAGCACCTTAAAGACTAACAAAATTTGTGGCAGGGTAGAAGCTTTCATGAGTCACTGTTCACGTCTTCAGATTCTACTGCAATATACTGTTTGTTATCCTTTACTTAATCTATCATGTTTGTATCACATCCTTCCTTCAAGAATCTCTGGGCAGCGCATGCAATTTCATGCATTTTTCCTTACAACTACCATGAGGCAGGTTAAACCGAGATAGGAAATGCTTTCACAGTAGTCATTTCCTGAGGTATTGACACTATTTGCTCACTCATTTATGCCTGAAAACCCAAGTGACTATCCCAAATTGTTGTTTTCTATGTTTTCTGTGTTGCCATTCCAGGTTTTTCAAGTTCCGGTTTATGGTAATTTGCTGAATTCCATCTGCAAATGCAGCACAGTCATGAACTGATTGTATCACCTGGGGTGGAATGGTGTGATTGGTGACATTGCTCATTCTTATTCCATCCCCAGTGGCACTTAGCTCTTATTGCTGCCAAGGCTGCTTATTGGAATGATGTGGAAATGTAAAGGAATGGGTGAAATAGACAAGGTTTTCCCCCTACATCTGCAGCCATTTCACTTATGAACACATGAAGTTGCCTTATGCTTAGACTATTGGTCTATCAAGATCAGTATTGTTTACTTTACCTGGCAGCAGCAGTCTGGGGTCTTTCAGATTACTTGCTCCGTGATCCTTTGACCTGGAGATGCCAGGTATTGAACCTGGGACCTTCTGCATGCAAAGCAGATTCTCTACCGCTGAACCAGGGACTTTCCCCAGTCCAGTAGAACTGACAATGACTGTTAAAAACTCTGATAGTTTTACTGCCTTTAAGAAACTAATGGTGGCTGAAGGATGGCTGGAGACAACAAACTTCTCTTTCAGAGGTCTGCCTCTCCTTTTGCATGGGGACTGGACTGAACAGGACCAGTGCTTGTATAACATTAGTAAGAAAAAAATACTTTGGGGATGTTGCTGTCTGGAAGTGCCTGCAGACCTTTGCCCAGGTTGGCTTTGTATTTCCCAGATCTGAAGCGTGGTCTCCCCGATGTACTTTGACTACCCTAACCATGGCACTCGCTCTTCTGCTTGTAAGATCACAGAAATTGGAAAGCCAATTTCATCTCTTAGATATGAAATACTTGAGGACTGATCTTGTATGATATGGAAGGCCTGCCAGGAGTATTTGAAAAAGGTCAATTGTTTTTTGGCTGAGAGATTTATAGGGGCCGTAGTGTCCAGTCACTTGACAATGGCATGCATTCAACTTTTATTTCTTGACTGCAGTTTCAGAAAAGCAGCAAAGAAAGGAAGAGTGGGGCCTGAGCCAACTCGGCTCCTTAATTGTTGCTCCACTTTTTCACTTATCTTGCAACCTGCAAGCTCAGCAGATACTCTGAGGAAAGTGATATCCTGCAGAGAGAGAAAAAGAGAGAGAGAAGGCTAGGAGACGCAGCCCCAGATCTTGTTGCTGAATTAACATTAGCTGTGTCAGATCTTTGGGGCATGGTGGCAGTTTTTTTGTTAAAGTATTGAAGAAATCGTAAGAAAACTTAGCTATCTGTTAAACAGAAGCTATATCTTAGTGTTGAAAGCTGAGCCCCTCTTTAACCGTCTGTTTCTCATTCCAGCTTCTTTCTGAATAAAAATACACACAGCCCTAAAATAAGTAAGTGAAAGTGAACCCTTAGCTCTCATCTTTGCCAACTAAGATTGTCCATCTGCAATTACTATTTCCCATTTACTTTTTTAAAAACTCAAATGAGTGCGCATAAAAATGATCGGCGGCCCACAAAGGCGAACAACTATCTTCGTGCACGTTGCTAATTTCAGTGTGGAATTCTGGCATAATGGAATATGTCGCACATCTCTAAGCTTCTTGCATATTCTGATATTGCATTTGTGATACTGGATAAGCTGGTAAGCACACCCTAAAGTTTCCTTAACCACTTTAATTTCCAGGAGGCAAACCAGTCTAGCTGCAGCTACATCTCTCATTTAAATTGGAACCACCACCAGTTAATCAAGTAAGGCTTAAGGGGATTCATCTACCACAGTGATCCTCAATACAGTGCTGACCAAGATACTTCTTGGTACCCGTAGGGGGCAGTCACACTTGCGAGATAAAGCGGGCAGGGGGGAGAAGCGAGGCTATTTCCTATGGAGGAATTTGGCCTGCAGTTGCGTGATCACACAGTTTTTGGAAGCTGTGGGCACAGTGTGCCACTGTGTGATCAAACACAACTACAGGTGAGTCGGGGTGTGTGTGTTGCTGCTGTTTGTTTCCGATGCGCTTAAACAAAGAATCGATGAATCGCATCTCCGCACTGAGGGTTCCCTATGGAGTTCCTATCTATAACTTGTGGCTTATAGCCACTGATGGCCTTCTGCTCCATATGCTTATCTAATTCCCTCTTGAAGCTGTCTATGTTTATAGCCGCCATGTGCTAATCACTCTTTGAGTGAAAAAGTACTTCCTTTTATCTGTTCTAACCTGACTGCTCAGCAATTTCATGGAGTGCCTATGAGTTTGTGTATTGTGAGAAAGGGAGAAAAGTACTTCTTTCTCGACCTGCTCTATCCCATGCATAATCTTATAAACCTCGATCTTGTCACCCATCAGCCGTCATTTCTCCAAGCTAAAGAGCCCCAAGTGCTTTAACCTTTCTTCATAGGGAAAGTGTTCCAACCTTTATATCATTCTAGTTGCCCCTTTCTGCACTTTTTCCAATGCTATATTATCCTTTTTGAGGTGTGGTGACCAGAACTGTACACAGTACTCCAAGTGAGGTCGCACCATTGATTTATACAGGGGCATTATGATACTGACTGATCTGTTTTCAATTCCCTTCCTAATAATCCCCAGCATAGCATTGGCCTTTTTTTATTGCAGCTGCACGCTATCTAGACGAGGGGTGTCAAACGTGCAGCCTGGGGGCCGGATCAGGCCCCTGAGGGCTTCCATCAGGCCCACAGTGGAACTGGCCATCTCCTGCTTCCAGTTCTGCTGCTGCATCATAGCTTGCTTCACCAGACTCTCTTAATCACTCAGCCATTTCATGTTTTAACCTGGGTCCTAGACTCAGAACTCTGAGCATAAGATTTCTGTGGTGAATGTTGATAAATCAAAAGAAGGTTTGCAGTTTACAGAGTGTTAAGTATGAGACTCAACACAGCTAGTGAACAGTGAATCAGCTTTATTAACGAAGTCAGAAGAAATCAGAACGAGACAAAAACATAGAGCAACAGGCTCTCTTTTAAACAGTCCGGGCTTAGGTAGCCACACCCACAAGTCAGCTAACAACCAATCACTATTTACAAATAAGGTCCAATCAGAGTGCTTCCCTCCAGAACACTGTGCAGCTCTGATTGGTTTATTTACAATCCTGGTTCAGAACTCAAGCTAATGCAGAACTTAATACATAACACAGAGCTAATATATTAAGCATGTTTTTATTTTAAGTTAAAAAAAACTTTGTGTTTGTGTCCTTTATAAACTTTATGTCTCTGCTATCTGGCATTACATGGCCCGGCCCAACAAGGTCTCATTTATGTCAGATCCGGCCCTCATAACAAATGAGTTCGACACCCCTTGTCTAGACATTTTCATTGAGTTATCTACTGTGACTCCAAGATCTTTCTCTTGGTCAGTCTCTGCCAGTTCAGACCCCATCAATGTGTATTTATAGTTAGGATTTTTGGCTCCAATGTGCATCACTTTGCACTTGGCCACATTGAACCCCATTTGCCACATTGACACCCACTCACCCATCCTCGACAGATCCCTTTGGAGTGTCTCACAATCCTCCCTGGTTCTCACCACCTTGAACAACTTTGTGTCATCTGCAAATTTAGCCACTTCACTGCTTACTCCCAACTCCAAATCATTAATAAATAAGTTAAAAAGCATCGGACCGAGTACTGATCCCTGTGCTACCCCACTGCTTACCACCCTCCACTGAGAAAATTCCCCATTTATACTCACTCTGTTTCCTATTAATTAGCCAATTTTTGATCCACAAGAGGACTTGTCCTTTTATCCCGTGACTATTGAGCTTGCTTAGGAGCCTTTGATGAGGAACTTTATCAAAAGCTTTCTGGAAGTCAAGGTAAACATCTGTTGGGTCCCCCTTGTCCACATGTTTGTGTCAGACTCCTCCATCAGAATCAACGACTTGCTTCTTTAAAAGGAAAGTTTATTGATCCCTCACTCCCTCAAAAACACTAACAGGTTAGTGAGACAAGATCTTCTCATATCTCCGGGATAAAATTCAAAGGGTCTTCAGTGAAACAGGAAAAAGAACAGGGAGCTTGGGGTTGCTCCCCACTGACTAGCTGAGCACTCACCTCATCCTGGCTACCAGCTGACTGACTGGCAAAGCACTAACCCCATCCTGGGCTGGTACATCTCAGCTGTATGCCCTCAGCTTGGCCATATAGAGATACTATTTTATTTTATGCTTGGCAGCTTCTTTGGACGCTGCGCAGGAAACCAATAGTCATCTTCCTTTGGAAACTTAAAACTGAACAGCATCTCTTATTCAGAGCAAAGAAGGAAGGCTGCCCCACAAGCAGCCATCTTGTGATTGGCCCTGTACCTTCGATGGTCTTCTTGTAATTGGCTTCCATGCTCCACAAAGCTGGCAACTTGAGTGACATTAGACAGGCAATTTCCATAGGTGTCAGAAACAAAGCAAGAATATCGTCCTAACATAATGTCACCTGTTATCTCTGTTCACTTTGTGGGTTTTCAGTCACTTAGTTCCTATCCCAAATAAAGCATCCAATAGAATCAATCTCATTCTGTGGCCTTCCGTGAGACCCTCCAACAAGTAGTTCCAACCTATGGGAAGGACCTTTTTTTTGTCTCAGTTGGAAACCTGTGTCAAGCTTAGCTTAGAAGGCAACTTTTCTGTCCATCCTTTCTGCAAAGTGTTTGGAACCTGCAACATAAAAGATGTGAGCAATAAAAAAGAGTCAGGAGAAGAACATCAGCTGTGTCTTCTCTGTACCTTGATGACTTGCCCCTCAGGGACCTGAACATAGTAGCTGCCACGAAGTCCCATCAGTGGAACCAAATTAGAAAACCAAGCCTGTAAATTGTAGTATCTTCACTAGAGAGGAATAAGCAATGTGTAATGCATGCTGCCAAAGAAGAAGAAGAAGAAGAGTTGGATTTATACTTAGAGTCTCAGATTGGCTTACAATTCCTTCCCTTCCTCTCCCCACAACAGACACCCTATGAGGTAGGTGGGGCTGAGAGAGCTCTGAGAGGGCTGTGACTGACCCAAGGTCACCCAGATGGCTGCATGCGGGGAAGTGGGGAATCAAACCCGCTTCTCCAGATTAAAGTCTGCCGCTCTTAACCACTACACACCAAACTGGCTTTTGCACCAAACTGCCTAGAATTTGGTATTGAGCACAAAATTAACTTTCCTGAAAGCCTCCATTTTCATTTTTTAAAAGGCAAGTTTCTATCTCTTTGATTATGAAGAGACAATGTAGGCAATGTTTGCTGAAATTTCAAAAACCAGTGGAAGAGCAGAATAAGATTGCCAGTGCTTGGAGCAGGGCTTGAGTACCTGGTGTGGCCCTTCTGCATATGAAAATATGTAAAGGAGGAGAAATTCTGCGCATTGTTTACACAGGTTGCAGAATTCCATTTTTCTTGCCACAGAATTCTAACCCTCTCCCTCATGTTTAGATTGCACACAGCCCTGTGAATAGGGAAAAAACAACAATTGTGTTCTCCACATTCTCACTTAGAAACTCATTTACTGGCCCTGCGAGCGGAAAACGGCTTGATTATTTGCAAGCATTTGCTAGTGTTCTGTTAATCTGTCCCCAAGCAGTTCAGTTTGGTACCTCGAATGCTGTCCACCTTCTCCGCCACACATCTTTGTGAGAGAACGAACAGAATCTTAAAATAGGGCTGTAGTGAAATTAGACTGTCTTTCCATTTGTGCTATGTTCTCCCCACCAAAGCATGGTGTTTGTTTTTTCCCCCATCTGTCACCACATGTACTTTTTCGCTTCATTCGTTTGTCATAAAATATGGCCACAATTGGCTGCCGATAGAGGTGTTGGAATGGCTCGACTACATGTGCTTCTTGAGGCTGCCGCCCCCCCCCCCGGCTGCCTACTTCTCTGCCATCATCTTTTGCCCCCTGCTTCTCATTATCCCACCCAGGACCTGGAGTGGCTAATGCGCCTCCCTTCCATGCTCCCCAGGCCTCTTTTAAAGCAGCAAGATAAGTTGTGCATGCCTAGTAGAGCTTCCTGAACTCTTACAAGAATTCAGGAAGCCCCACTGGGAGGTGGGTGTGGCTTGCAGCACTGTCTTTAAGGGTGTTGCTGAGGCTCCTGGGGAGTGGCGTTTGGCAGAGCACAAGAGTGGAGGTGAGCGCAAGATTTCTGTCCCCCCAAGTCTGAAGCCATCACTTCCTCTTGTTGGCTGTGTGAATGGCTTCTAAAAATTTGACTGTCCCTCTTGATTTAGTGGTGGTGGGAAGTGCCATCCAGTCTCAGGCAGGGTTTTCAAGACAAGAAACATACAGAGATGGTTTGCCATTGCTTGCTTTGGACCCCAGACTTCCTTAGAGGTCTCCCATCCAAGTTCTAACCAGGGCCAACCTTCCGAAATCTGATGAGATCAGACTGGGCATTCCAGGTTGGGGCTTGTCTCAGTATTGGCTTGCATTAAAGTGCCAGTGTATTCAAAAAGGATGCTTCATATATGACATTTCCAATAGACCACAATCCATTTTTTTTAAATCTATCATATTGTAGTTGTCTGTATGAAGCCCACAAGTCTGTGAGCTTCTCAGGAGCATATAGATGACCGTGTGTAATGTTGGCACTGTTGGCAGAGTTTAAATATGCAAAGGAAGTGGAGCAGTGACTGTTTAGAGAAAAATAAGTAGGTTTATTAAAGAAGAACCAGCTGTTATAGAACACAGAAGAGCGAGAGCCTTAGCTGTCTAACCTAACTGCTGAAAGAGGCTCAACAAGAAGGAGGAATCTCCACAGGAGCAGGAAGTCTCCAGAAGAGCCATTCAGGAGACAGCAAGGACACAGGGCCGGCTCACTCACTAGGCGAACTAGGCACTCGCCTAGAGCGCGCCGGCCCTTAGGGGCGCCAAACTGGCACACACACCCCCCCCCGCTGTCCTGGTTCAGCTGTAAACACTACTGAGTTTTAAACATGTTATGATCATTCTGATGATACAAACACCAATTCCACCAAAGAACCTAGCCCTCTGGGCACAGAAGGGTCACTCAGCTGAGTCAAAGAAGGACCTAAGTAGGGGGGCTATTACATAAGGACACTCAAGTTGCAACTGACTTATGGCAACCCCAGCAAGGAACTGTCAAGGCAAGTGAGAAGCAGAGGCTGTTTGCGACTGCGAGTGCCTTTCTTTGCAGAGTCGTCCTTGGTGGAAGCCAGATGTGCAAAGCAGGCAAAGTTACAAAAGCAAAAGTGAGTGTTAAGAACATGGGTGCCAGGGGAACGGGAGGTGCAGGGTACAGATCCAATTAATGAGTCCAAGCCATGCTGGGCTCATGGGGGGGGGCACCAGAAGGGATCCTTGCCTAGGGTGCAAAATAAGCTGGGGCCGGCCCTGCAAGGACATAATTTGAAATTGCGGGCAGTCCCTAGTCCAGCTATACTAACTAGCAGTCCTTCAGCTGTCCCACTGTAGGGTGTTCTTCGGATCTTCTTCATAAGGCTGCCCTATAGACCTTGCATATTCCAACAGGCACGAAGAGCCCTGGTCCAGCATGACAACAGCTTTGTCTGTGATACTGCTAGGGTATTATTTTCAGATGCAAGAAAGCAATTTAAAAATGGGAAGGCAATTTTTTTTGCAAGAGGCACATTGCCTAGCAATGCCGAGTTGATACCAAGAATAAGATATTTTGCCATAATAGTTTCTCTGTTATCAACTCAAGGAACAATCACCTGGCAGTTTTATTCTCTATTTTTTCTCAGTACCACAAAAGCAGTTCTGGTCCCATTTATCATGCTGCAAGCCTGATCTCAGAATACAATTCAGTCACAGTCTGCAAGTCCTCATTTCATGAATGTGTTTGGGATAAGAGCAGTGAAGGTAGGGTGAAGCCCTGTGGCAATAAACAAGGATTGTACTGTAAGCTAGAGCAAGATCTAGGGAACAATCCCTTTACACTTTTTGCTGTCTGGGGCAGCAGCATCTGATTCTACCTTTGCATAAGTTATCTTGTTTGATGGTTTGTTCAGGCGATTTCTATGCCACCTCCGTAGAGCCTGCTTGAAGAGGCTGATCAATTAAATCATAATAAGAAACAAACGCCATAAAAGCAGTAACAATTAA
>NW_015159743.1:375828-437558 GCF_001447785.1 Gekko japonicus
GTCCCTAGCATTTTGCTAAAGAAGCTCTGGGTCAGGTGTTGAGAACAACCCCGGAGTACCTCTGCAAGTCAAAGACATCAATACAGAGGTAGAAGGACCAATCATCTGACTCAGTGCATCTGAGTCATATCGGGGGAGGCTGTGACCCAGTGATGGAGGAGATGCTTTACCATGGAGAAAGTCTCAGATTCAATCTCCATTAGCAAAAGTTGGGATAGATCTGCCTGAAATTCTGGTGGTATACCATGAACTGGAATAAACCAGTTATTCCAGCAAGGTGCCCATGGATGCTATGGTATCCCCCAGTGCCTTACCAGGCAGCCACTTGCTTCTCCCCCCAAAGCAAAGAGCCTCTCCAGAAGGAAGCAGTGAAGTTAAAAAGTGCCTGATTATCAGGAGGTACAGCCAAGGACTTTCATATGCAAAGAGGGACCAACTGCAACAGCAGTTGTGGGCAAGGGTCATTTCGCAGAAAAAGAGGTGCAGGAGCTCATTAGCATAACTCATTAGCATAACTTATTTGCATATGCCACACCCCCTGACATCACTGGAAGTGTGTCAGAAGGCAACACCCACTGCTCAGGCTCCACTGGACTGTTTTGGATTGCTAGCTATGGGGGGTGGGGGGGAAGTGTGCAGATCTGCCCTCACAGAGGAGGGAGAGCTTGTACCTGAATAAAACTTGGCCTTAAAGGTGCTGCTGGACTGTTTTGGATAGCTATCGGGGGGGGGGAGCTCTGCAACTTACCTGGCTGCTTCTTGCTTCTTGTGGTCCGGGGCTGCTGGGAGCAGGGGGCGGGGCTTGTTGCATGTCCCCGCCCCGGGCACTTTACTACCGGAGCTCCGCTCCTGTGTGCTCCTGCAGGAAATGACCCCTGGTTGTTGGTGAGAACATTAACTTAACACATGTCATGTCATGAGAAAGCAATCCATGCTCCCCTGGGTCATAACTCCATGCAGCTGTCTTAAGTGGGCACCTGTCCACAAAAGCTTCTTCCGTAAAAATCTTTAAGGTGCCTCTAGGCTCCTGGTTGCTATAGGAAATATCATGGTGAGGTTATTGCTTATTCTGTATTGCTTTTCAAAATCCCTGCAATGATGGAAATAATTGCCCCGTTGTCTTCTGCAATATAGGAAGGTCAGGACGAGCTCCACATTTTGTAACCTCCAAGCTCTAAATGGTGCCGAGAGAAAAACAATTTCTATATCCAGAATGAGACAAATAAATAACAGTGGTATCCATACACTCATTTTGCACAAATGGGTCCAGTTGCTTTTTTTCAGGGTGTGAAGCTTCTGTTTCTGGAAGGCACAGATCGGTATGTCTTGACCTGGAGAGATCTACTTTGATGCCCTGAGTCAGAGCAAGCAGCTTAAAGCTTGCAGACTGTGGCCGGCTTCCCAAGACATCCTCTCCGCAAATGATGCTCTGGGATAGACTGGCTTGTTGCCACCACAGCATAGCAGCGCAGATCTGTAGGGCGAGAGGAGTCCTGGTGCTGGGCAGTTTTCCCTCTAAGCTGTGGAGTCTTGTGAGCAAAAATTCTACTTTGTGAGCTACTGGCATTAAAGTTGTGAGCAAGTGACTTGGCTACTGCATATATTAGTTTGCTGGGGAGCCATCCTTCCTGAGCTAAGACAAAAATCTGTGAGCTGGAGGCTAAAAAACTGTGAGGTAGCTCACACTAACTCAGCTTAGAGAGAACACTGGTGCTGGGCTAAATCCGTGAATCCCCCCAACCAGGGGTCATTTCGTAGAAAAAGAGGTGCAGGAGCTCATTAGCATAACTCATTAGCATAACTTATTTGCATATGCCACACACCCTGACATCACTGGAAGTGTGTCAGAAGGCAACACCCACCGCTCAGGCTCCACTGGACTGTTTTGGATTGCTAGTTATTGGAGGGGGGGGACGTGCAGATCTGTCTTTGCAGAGGACGGAGAGCTTGTACCTGAATAAAACTTGGTCTTAAAGGTGCCACTGGACTGTTTTGGACCAGGGGGGCTCTGCAACTTATCTGGCTGCTTCTTGCTCTGACTGAGGGCTGCTGGGAGCAGGGGGTGGGGCTTGTCACATGTGCCCGCCCCCTGGGCTCTTTACTGCCGGAGCTCCGCTCCTTTGCGCTCCTGCAGGAAATGACCCCTGCCCCCCCCACAGGATACTGAGCAGAGATGTGAACATTTTGCAGTGTTCAATCTAGTCAACCACCCAGGCCCCAGAAGGGAAGGAAGGTGGCAGGTAGACTAGAGCCTGTTAGAGCAGAGGAAATTCTCCACTGATCCCCAGTCAACTGGCAATTGCCAGGTCATTTTGACAAACAGCAGATGTGTCATCTATAGGCTGATCCCCCACCCCCAATTTACCATGTTTACATGCTTTTCTTTTCTTGGTATAATGTAACTTGGGCTATGTGTTTTCCCCAGAAATCTCATTACTTGGGGGGGGGGTGAGTATGAAGAAGGCAATCTCATAAGTACACCTACATCAAGCCCACCTCTAGCTCTGCTTGTGTGCTTACTCAGAACATTTGATAGCTACTGGTGGAAACCAGAACCTAGACTAGAGCATGACTATGCCCAAAAACTGATCCAGCAAAGCAATTCTTGCCTTCTTATCATAGGATGTGACAGAGATGTGTAGGACAATGATGTGCTTTATTAGATGTTACCAGGAAGAAAGGTCAAAGAGAGCCACAGCATTTTCAGTGCTGTTGCAATGTCTGCTTCCATCTTCTGAATCCCTCATGAGTATCCCCCAGAAATGCCTACTTTTCACATGTTGTATCTGAGTGTCTATTGGATGGACTAGACATTCATTCCAAAGGTCCAGATCTCTTTGCTTCAGAGTACGAAAGACTGACTTATAGGGATGAGTATTCTTTTTCAAAACAATTGGCAAATCATCTGGAAACACTTCATTAATTACATATGTTAGGATAATTGAAATGAGTGGGGAGAACAACATTCATTACCTTGGTGCCTAACAGTCAGGTGAAAGCATTCTGGGATGTCATGGGAGAACAGAAGTTATGATATTGACATTGGAGTTTTCCATCCAGCAAAGTCAAACAGATCTTGCCCCAGAAGAAGTTCAAGGAGAGTTCAGAAGGAGCAGGAGAGAAGAA
Organism: Gekko japonicus; assembly: GCF_001447785.1. Classification (NCBI taxonomy): domain Eukaryota; kingdom Metazoa; phylum Chordata; class Lepidosauria; order Squamata; family Gekkonidae; genus Gekko; species Gekko japonicus. The sequence continues at coordinate 378,955 of NW_015159743.1, forward strand.
GAAGAAGAAGAAGAGGAGGAGGAGGAGGAGGAGGAGGAGGAGGAGGAGGAGGAGATTGGATTTATACCCCGCCCTTCACTTGGAGTCTCAGAGCGGCTTACAAACTCCTTTCCCTCCCCCTCCCCACAACAGACACCCTGTGAGGTGGGTGGGGCTGAGAGAACTCTGACACAAACTGCTGTTTTTCAAGGACAGCTGTGCCAGAGCTTGTGACTGACCCAAGGTCACATCAGCAGGTGCAAGTGGGGAATCAAACCCGGTTCTCCCAGATTAGAGTCCGCACACTTAACCACTACACCAAACTGAAATGAGACTCCCAGTGAAGGGCGGGGTATAACTCTAATTCTTCTTCTTTTTCTCCTTCTCCTCCCCCCCCCCCACTGAAACCTGTGGAAATTAAAATGAATGTAATACTGAAAGCAAGTGGGAATGATAATAAATAGAATGAAAGCACAATGCAATTGTTGAAACAAAAATCAAGCAGAAACTGAATAGAGCAAGTGACTGTCCTGTTTTAAGAAAATTGCTTTAGTTAGTGTAATGTATTGATAATACACAAGTAATACTTATAGCCAGTGCTCCTGAAATACTGGTTTGTAGCTTAACTGACTATATCAAAGAGAAGTCTTGTATACCATGTTTAGATTAGCATTCGGAGATACTATGGGGTGGGTAAAACATCCTGCTTCTTTATTAGCATACATGGTTCTCTCCCTCCCTCCCTCCTTTATCCTTACAAGAACCCTGTGAGGTAGGTAGTTTGAGCTGAGAGAAAGAGAGACTGACTGTCTCAAGGACACTAGAGAGTTTATTTATTAATTCTACTTCATTTAAATCCCAACTTTCTCCTTGGTAGGGTCCCAAAACTGCTTATATCCTTTCCCTCTCCTCCATTTTATCCTCACAACAGCCCTGTGAGGTAGGTTATGCAGAGAGTATGTGACTGGCCCAAGGTTACCCAGGCAAGTTTTCATGACAGAGTGGGGATTCAAACCTGGGGTCTCCCACATCCTACTCGGATATTCTAACCACTACGCCACACTAGCTTTCAGTTTCACGGAGAGAAGTTTATTTGCACAGATCCTAATCTAACACTAGCCTCTGTACCACACCGTCTCTTTCTATTTCATAATTATGTGAGATTTTATGCAAATTTCTGCAAATTGTGTACAAATTGTGAGGGCTAGAATTTTGCTTTATGAAAATGGATGTCAAGTTCTGAACAGCATACCTGATTTTACACTTTTGTAGTGGAACTATAGATGCATGATCTATTCTAGTTGGGTAGGATGGCCTAAAATATTTGAAAACTATGATGTTTATGGGTTATGCCCAACAGTTAATACGCTGTATGACTGAGGCAAACTCTCCTCACACTTCCGGTGATATTTTTCCACAGACATTCCGGTGGCCAATTGCCAGCAGTATTGATGTTAATGAGATGTTGGAAATTCAAGTGTTCAACTACAGCAAAGTCTTCTCCAACAGGTGAGTGATATTCTACACAGCGGATATATTCTCTTCCTTCATCCACTGGCTTTTCTGGAATTGTTTTATTTCCATGAAATGTGGAATCTTTTCAGCATCCATTCTTATATCTTGACATTGTAGTGAGGGGTCTTGTTTGGACACCTCCTTTCCATGAAAGAAGCAGGGAAAGATCTGCCAGACCGGCAGCACACAGGGTTAACCTGGTGGCCTCCTTCAGCACCAAGCTGCCCAGATAGAAGAGTACAGCAGGCCTTGGGACTCCATAGCAGCCAGTGACACCAGACTGGCTTTCTTGGGCCGCTAGATTCCCATGACCTGATTGATTCCAGTCTATGGAATTAGTATCCCAACTTGAATTACCTCCTGTTCCCTCCTCTGACCAACAGGTGTCAACAAACCCACACCTGACTTCCAGAGCTCCTGATCGGAGTTCCATGGTGCTTGATAAATGAATGTCATTAACCTGGCGCACTCAGCAAAAATAGACTATTTCAAATACTCACAAAATGGTATGAGCAGAGGGGAATATTGCTTGCCCCAGGAATTATTCAGTGTGTGCCCATGACATACAACAATTAATTCATGTACAGGGAGTGGGTGGGGAAATCGCATAGCCCCAATAGTGCTGCTGGAATGCTGGGTGTGATTTTCCCACTATAAGCATAAAGAGATCATTGCTAATGCCCTTTCTGGAAGACCTCCATTCCTGCTTCCATAAGAGTCCCAAGGCACCTTGTACTTAGGGTGCTGCTGAGCATGTTTAAGACAGAATCCCATGTATTAGGAATATTATGGTTCTGAGTCCATTGCACGGATGTCATTGAAAGCATGATGAAGTCTGAATTTCAGACATGGGCTTACAAAACAATATTTTCTGGATTTTTAAAAATAACATAGCTTGATTTGCTGAACCCAGTCTAGCAGAAGAAAATTCCCTCATCTGTAGAGAAGCAGTCTTCCATTCATACATGCAAATCAGTACTTAATGTTGTGGACAGCAAGCGATGCATGTCTTAGTCTCTGTGTTGTCTTGCAACCCTGCTTGTTCTGATTTCTCAGCTGTGGTACCCGATGGCCTCTATCAAGTCTAGCCTGAGCTGCTGCTGCTGCTGCTGCTGCTTTTCAAGCATCTGCATCTTATTATTCCACTCCACTCTTCTTTGCCTCCTTCTTTGCCTTCACTGAGGATTGGCTCATCATCATGAGTGACTCCTTCAGGGTCCTTTTAATAATGAGGGAGGGGGGCTGTGGCTCAGTGGTAGAGCACCTGCTCTGCCTGCAGAAACTCCTCACGTCAATCCCTGGTGTCTCCAGTTAAAAGGATCAGGTAGCAGGTGATGTGAAAGTCCTCTGCCCGAGACCCTGGAGGGCCACTGCCAGACTGAGTAGACAGTATTGACCTCACGGGACCGAGGGTCTGATTCACCGTAAGGCAGCCTCATGTGTTCAGTGTAAAATGTGGGATAACAAAAAGCATGATGCTGATAGTTGTTATCCGTGCAGCTTCTTCTTGTATAGTGTCAGGAACCTTGCATCTTGAATATTAGATTTCTCCCAGCCTCCTCACTGAGAACTTGTCAAAAGAGTCTCTTATTTTCTTTTGCATAAAGGCAGCACATCAAGCATAGGAGTTTTCAAAATGTGTTTTTAAAAAATAATGTACTCATATTTCATTAAAACAGCTTAGGCTGAAGACAGATGGTAGGTTCTTCTTCTTCTTCTTATCCTTCTCCTCCTCCTGTTTACACTGTGGTCTACCAGCACATATGAAGGTATAGCACAGAATTAAAATCTTGCTGTGAACAATAACAACATCAGATGGCAGGTTTTTTGACAGCTAACGTACAGCGCTATTGTTGCCCTGGTACATGTATTCATTCCTCAGTTGTCTCTCAAGTTGTAGCTTTTTGGAAGGCCTCTTTGCCCACATTCTATGGCATGCTGGATAGCCCCAGCATCTGTGGACTTGGATGGAGAAGGGGTTCACAATCACAACTCACTTCTCTTCCTTCCCAGTGCATAAACCCTGGGCATGGGTTTATCCCACGGGCTGATTCTCAGCCTTGGTCAAAGCTGTCCTTAGGTAGAATGAGGCACTGCTCATGTATCCCCTGGTCCCTCACAGTGCCTTCCATCACTTCTGGGTTCCCTCACTGCCCCCAGAAGCATTGCAGTTGTCTAGACAGCCCACCTGAGGATGTCTGATGCCATTTCTTGGCAATGCCACCTTGGCCAAGAGTGGGGTTTCCCCACCAACCACACCCACCCTCTCTAACCTCCTCTATTTGCTCTAATTGGCCCTTCATTTCAAAGAGGCAGCAGGTGCGTTGAACAGCAAAGTTCCATGTATGTTCCCGCAGGGTCCGCTTAACTTGTGATGTGATTAGGTCAGTTTTGCTTGCTGCAATTTATGTAAATTATATAAATTTAGCATCTCCCCCCCCCACCCCAAGAGAAACCATCTGTCTGTATTTTCCGTTTAAAGATACTGAATGTATGTACCCTAGGGGCATGTGCGTGGTTGGGTTTTGATTTGTCTTTAATGAAACAGGCTCAGTGGAAGCGATAAAGATGACGAGGCCAAGAGGAGCCACTGAAGCCCCGGAGGGTGGGGGGAGCTGTGCGCTCAACCCTGTTCTGCGTTCCATGGGCCCCTAGACATAAAGGACATCATTTGGCAGAGGTAGAAAGTCACATGGGAGACAGAATCAAGGGACGGGGCAGAGAAATCCTGCTCTTAGTCACAACTCAGCATCAATCCATAACAGAACTGGGTTTTACACATATATTTTCTAACATTCAGAGAACTATTTCTACAGTAGTTTGTCTGCTCAGGACTCCTGCTTGTCTGTCTTGTGTGAGAGCTTGAAAACCAACTGTCTCTTGGAGCCTGGCAGTCGCAACTGCGGTGCACTGAAGGAGGAGGAGGAGGAGATTGGATTTATACCCCGCCCTTCACTCAGAGTCTCAGAGCAGCTTACAAACTCCTTTCCCTGCCCTTCCCCACAACAGGTACCCTGTGAGGTAGGTGGGGCTGAGAGAGCTCTGAGAGAACTGTTCTTTCAAAGAACAGCTCTGACAGAACTATGGCTTGCCCAAGGTCATCCAGCAGGTGCAAGTGGAGGAGTGGGGAATCAAATCCGGTTCTCCCAGATTAAAGTCCATGCACTTAACCACTGTACCAAACTGGCTTTCAGTTGAGTTACGCATGAACCGTCCTAATGCTGAATCAGATGGTTGGTTCATCAAGGTCAGTATTGTCTTCTCAGACTGGCAACAGCCAGAGTCCTCCATGGTCTCAAGGAGAGGTCTTTCACATCAGCTACCACCTGATCCTTTTTGCTGGAGACCCCTGGGATTGAACCTGGGACCTTCTGCATAATGGAGAGGAGATGACTGAGAGGTGATATGATAACTATCCTCATGTACTTGAAGGGCTGTCATACAGAAGATGTTGCAGAATTGTTTTCTGTTGCCCCAGAAGGTCAGACCAGAACCAATGGGTTGAAATTAAATCAGAAGAGCTTTGGGCTAAACATTAGGAAGTCTGACAGTCAGAGTGGTTCCTCAGTAGAAGAGGCTTCCTCGGAAGGTGGGGGGCTCTCCTTCTTTGGAGGTTTTCAGAGGCTAGATGGCCTTCTGACAACAATGCTGGTTCTGTGAACTTAGGCAGATCCTGAGAGGGAGGGCGGGAAGGGTTCTTGTGGTCCTTTCTTACATGCCCAGGGAAATGCTGGTCGCCAATTTAGGGTCAGGAAGCAATTTTTCTCCAGGCCAGTTTGGCTGGAGATCCTGGAGGTTTTTTGTCGTCTTCTGGGTGTGGAAAAGTGGTCACTGAGGGTTTGTGTGGGGGGAGGTATTTGTGAATTTTCTGCATTGTGCAGGGGGTTGGACCAGATGACCCTGGAGGTTCCTTCCAACTCTATGATTCTATGCCAAGCAGATGCTCTACCACTGAGCCACAGCCCTTCCCATATGGCAGTGAACCAAGTGGTCTGGTTAACAACGTTTTTACTGCATGCTGTTGGAGGACATCAAAACTTTAGTATGGTCCCGGTCACACGGGCAGGAAAACATGGGGGGAAGCGTGGCTGTTTGCCCCGGAGCAAAATAACGCGCGGTTGCGCGATCATACCTCCCCTCGAGGTCCCGTCAAGGTTCTGTGGTCATGGGGGAGGTGCCAATCACATGACCATCCTGCAGCGCGGCAAAGAAGCAGCACGGCGCGATCACGCCAGCAATCGCTCGGCGCCGCTTCCGTGGCAAACCGGGTTGTTTTTTTCCCCATCGAACTTCGTGCATGCACATGAATCGGATGAGTGAAACCCAGCATGCGCGGTTGCATGCTGGTGTGCATCCTGTGGGGACTTGGGAAAAAAACCCTGCTTGTGACGGGACATGGGCGGGCGCCAGATGCCACGGGATTCCACCGTGAACGCGATCACGCACACGCCCTTGCCCAGTGGTTTCCGGAAACTAGTACCTCCAAGGTACTAGTTTTTTGCCGCACGTCTTTGGCGGGAAGCCTCGGTTGAGCCACGGGAGCGCTACGCTTCCCAGATGTGCCGGTGAGATTCGTGCCCGGAAAATCCGCCTATCTTCCGTCTCTCTGGTGTGGCTAATGTTCCGTGTGACCGCAGCCACTATTACTTTCCAGGTAAATGTGCACAGATCTGAAGGAAGCAATGCAGATTTCATTAAAGCTGAGTATGGAGAGGGTACAGCTTAGTGGTAGACGACCTGCTTCAAAAGCCAAAAAGATCCCCAGTTCAGTTCCTGCCACCTTCAATTAAAAGGTATCAGCAGTTTTGGGGGAAAGACCTGATCTTTGGTGGAGGCCCTAAAGAGACCCTGCCAGATGAAGCAGACTATGCTGCATTAGAAAGACCATTTCTCTGATTTGGGATAGGAGCACTTTCGTGTGAAGGTCATTTCCCTGGCCATATAAAGAAAATAAGGAAAGGCTCCATTGGTTTTTATCTGATAATAATTCTAAGATTACATGTCAAGTTGCTAAATTCTGCACATTAATTTTAAAATTACGGGAATTGTACCTTAAAAGCTCTTACATTCAAAAACTTTTTATCATTATATTTTATGTTTGACTAAACTGTATGCTGGCCTAAAGACTGTAATAAACAACAACTATTACTACTACATAAAGGTCATTTTGGAATGATATTAAAGGAATATTCCATTTTGGCAAAACCTAATTCCTTTGCAGAGATCTGAAGGAAGCGATGTGGATTGCTTTGCGGGCAGCTCAGTTTGGAATGCATCCAAATGACCTGTCCTGTTCTTCGTTTCTCGGTCATCCTATAAAAAGGCATCCTAGGAACCAGTTCCCACCTTTGCAGCTCTGGGACCGGCTCAGCTCTCTCTCTCACTTAAATTTTCTAAAAATTTAATTTGGAATTTAATTCAAATGACACCTGGAGAAATGTTCAGGGCAAGGCACTATACCACTAAGTCAGTCCCTTGGGGATCTTTAACTGCAATGTAATTACGTCCAAAGCTAAAATAAAGACACACAAAGTTATTAAAGTCCATCTTTCACTGAGCTGAGGCTCGCACAGCAGGGATGCTACTGGTGATAATAGTCTGTTGCATTAATTGCACTCGCTTCAGGCATTGACACAGCATAAGAAGAATCCCCTTTTCCCAGTGTTAATTTAATTTTGAACACCAGAAACATGGAGGCTCAAACCCATCAGGGTCATGACTTCTGACCTACAGCTCTTCCCTCATCTCCCTTACATATGAGAATCTACAGCTCAGCCGTAAGACGAAAGCTCCATATGTACAAACTGCCAGTATTAATATCTGTGGCATACCCAGAACGGTTAAAAGCATCCAGGTAGGAGGACTGGGAAAGGTCTTAGAACTGGGCAACAGGCGGCTGGCCAGGCGAGTGATCTCAGGTAAGGCAGCTCCTTCATCTGTTGCATTGTTTTTGTTGAAAAGCACAATAAATCATCTGCAGGTATCTGGTAGAACCGCAGCCCTAAAACTACCTGTCCAGTGCATTTCTATCTCACCTTTCTTCTAAAGAGCTCAGAGTGGCTCACGTATTCCTCCCTTCTTTCATTTCACAGTGACCTTGTGAAACAAAGTGGGTTGGGAGAGAGCCATCCAGTGAACTTCACAATCCACCTTGAGTCTCCTTGAGAAAGGACTATAAATGCTGTAAAGCAAACAAAAATTATTGAGTGTGGATTTGAATGCAGGTCTTAGTCTGACACTCTAAGCACTGCATCACACTATTTGTCATGACAAGAACATGCCAGCAGCAGACAAAACAGTCCCACATTCAGTCTCACGAGAAACAAAAGGCCTTGTCTGGGTGGCCAGGCTAGTCTGATTTTGTCAGATCTTGGAAGCTAAGCAGGGTCAGCCCTGGTTAGTACTTGGATGGGAGACCACCAGCAAATCCAGGGTCGCTGCGCAGAGGCTGGTGATAGCAACCCACCCCTGAATGTCTCTTGCCTTGAAAACCCTGCACAGTCATCATAAGTTGACTGCAACTTGATGGCATTTTACACACCCACAGAGAGAAATAAGGGCACTTTGCATGCACTGGAAAGCACGCTCCTTTGTTATGTTCTTGCACAGTTTTGCTTGCTTCTCTCTTAGCTTGTAAACCTTTCAGACTCTTGCAAACCAATGTGGACTTGTGGTTAGAGCATTGGACTAGGATCTGGGAGACCCAGGTTCAAATCCCCACTTTGCATGGAGGCACACTGGGAGCTTTGAGGAAGGGCAGGACAAAAAAATGAATAAACACAGGAACCAGGTTTGCATGAAGCCCAGCAGCAGAATTCTGTTGTCAATGAACCCCAAGTAGTGAATTTCCAAGGGAAAGCCCAAATGAAAACATGGACTGGTTCCATGTCCTCTTCCATTCTTCACTGTTTTCTCAATTGCCGACTCTAATTTAGTACAGCGTCAGTTCTGACTGGATCTTTTATTAGATCTAGCAGGTCACCTTTTGCAGTCTTCTTTGTGTCTGTGGAACAGGTGAGCCCTTGTTCTATTTTTAAATTCAACGGTCCTCGTTTTGCCAAGCTTATTCAGGCTCCCAGTGGAGAAATTCTAGGCAAAGGAGGCTAGACCATAATCAAGGGACTCTGCATATGTTGCACATTGTTTTTCAAGATGGTGATGGAAAGTACCATCAAGTCACAGCAACTTATGGCAACCCCATAGCGTTTTCAAGCCAAGAGATGTTCAGAGGTGGTTTGCGATTGCCTGCCTCTGCATAGCAACCTTGGTATTCCTTGGTGGTCTCCCATCCAAATACTACCCAGGGCCAACCCTGCTTAGTTTCTGAAACCTGATGAGATCGGGCTAGCCTGGACTATCTAGGTCAGGTTTTCAAGACAAATTTATGTTTTTAAACATCCAATCACTTGGAACTTAGAAGGAAGGTGAAAAGAAGGAGGAAGGTGGAAGATGGGAGCAAAGGTCAGGGAACAGTACACATGTGGAGAAAGACAAGGAAGTGTGCAGGCATAGAGTTGCCAACTCCAGCTTGAAAATATCCGGGAGGCTTGGGGGCAGTGTCTTGGAAAGGTGGAGTGTGGGGAGGAGAGGAAGCCCAGCAGGCATGTGATGTCATGGAGTCTGCCTCCAAAGTTGCCATTTCCTCCAGGGGAATTGGTCAGTAAGGTCTGGAGGTTAGTCATACTTCCAGTAGGAGTCCAGGCTGCCTCTGAAGCACCCAAAAATCTGGAAATGCCATTACAATCGGCTTCTGGCTTCCAAAAGTTTACTAAATATTGTTCATTTACTTAGAACAGTTCTTTAATCCCAGTTCTCTAGAATTTTGTTTATGGATGCGCAACCTGCCAATATTTGGTTCTTTTGACATTCTTTAATATTCAAGGAGCCGTACTCTATCCCTCCTTTTTCCAAAATCCAGATTTGGCTGTTCTGCTAAATCACAGTCAGTAGTTTTACACCTGTCACAAACCCAGCATTTTCGTATAGTTGAATGTAGCCTGGAGCTCCTGTCTGCCTCCTAATTTACAAACATTGACTAAACATCAATCTGAATCCTCAGTGTAACAAAATAGTGATCACCAGCTAGTAAGGGTGCAATTTTCTAAAAAGGTGTTCTTTAGTCTACATGCTTCAAAAAAGTGTGGACACTGAAGTCCAGATTCCCTTTATTAAATGCATTTCAGAAAACTCTGGAATTGTAGAGAAAGATTCAAGTGAAACAATAAAGTAAAAACAACAGCAACTTACAGGTGACAACCAAAAGACAGAATACCTGAAGCTGACTGTAAAATGATCCTTTAACGTCCTCATTCCCAAACTAAACATTGCCTATTCAGTCTCAGTCTTCAGCATAATGAAAGAATGGCCCTTAGCTAGCAGGGATGAAATAAAGGTGAATTACTTCATTCCGAAAGATTGAACAGCAGGCATCAATGCAGACATCTTTTTTAAAGTGTTGATGCTTGTAAGTCAAATATGTTGGGCAGCAATGACTTTGTCTTTCATCTCAAAAGAACCCACTGAAACCAACAAACCTTGGAGCAGAAGCAAGAAAAACAAGCAATTATTTTATAGTCATAGCACCGTTCCAATATTTTCAACCCCAGGTTTTCTTGTGTGCTCAACATGTGGCCATGAGAAGTAGGAATGAAGGTCTTGGCCCTCAAGAGGACCTGTCTGTGAAGGGGTTAGCCCAGTGTGCAGGTAACTGGGCTGTGGTACGATGTGTTGGCAGAGTTTAAACATGCAAAGGAGTGGAGCACTATCTGTTTAAAGAAAATAACTTGGGCTGCAGTTACATGGAGCATTAGACACGCTAGAGGGACGGAAGATAGGCGGATTTTCCAGGCGCAATCTCACCGCCACATCTGGGAAGCGTCGAGCTCCCGTGGCGAACCCGAAGGTTCCCGCAGAAGATGCACGGTAAAAAACTAGTACCTCGGAGGTACTAGTTTCCTGAAACCGCGGGGCAAGGGCGGGTGTCTGATCGCGTTTCCAGTGGTACTTCCGGCGCCCGCCCATATCCCCTCGGAAAAAGGGGTTTTTTTCCAAAGTCTCCATGGATGCGCACAAGCACCCAAGGGAGCATGCGCGCATTTGAGGTTTTTTAAAAAAACCAACCCTGTTTGCCCCGTGCCCCGCTTCTCTGCTGCGCGGCAGGACTGTGGAGTGATCGGCCCCTCCCCCCTACCACGGGACCTCCATCGGTAGGTCTGCTCGAGCAACCGCACAGTTTTTAGCCCTGGGGCTAACAGCCACGTTCCCCCCCCCGCATTTTCCTGCCCGTGTGACCAGGACCTTGGTTTATTAAAGAAGAAATAAACTCTGATAGAATAGAGAAGAGGGGTTTAACTAACTGACTGGGGTCCATTCTGCATCTGGCATTCACGCCCCACATTTTCTCAGCACTCGACCTGGGTTACCCCTTGCCTCGGAATACGATTTCATTTCCTTGCCTTGGATCCTGGTTTCTGCATTGGCTAGTGTCAGCTTGCCATCTATTTTATTTTCAACACTCACTCCAGCATTGGTATGCAGATTTTCCTGTGTCAGTACTTGCCTTGGTGGTCATTAGCTGCCCGAGCCAAGTAATTCATGGTGAGGTGATAAATACAGAGGGAGAAATAGGGGCAGAGGAACTGACGGAGATCAATGAAGCCGTGTCAAGGTGTCTGCTTATTGTTCCTGTCAAATCGGAATTGGAGGAAGGAAAAGGTGCCTCTCAAAACCACATTCAGATACCCCAGGGCAACAGTCGTACTGACTGTGAAGTCACCCCTGAACAGCCATAAATCTATGCAGAAGGTACAATAAAACCCGATGAACAAAGAAAGTAAAAGCAGCATGCAGTGTAGAGGGAGATTAATCTCCTGTAATGTATCCATCTCAGACCGCGTGCGCGGCCATTTCACCACGCGGTCATGCGAAGCGACCAAGCTTCGCTGTCAGTAACAATGGGACAAGCGGATCCTAGCCGGCACCTATCGGCAGGAACTCTCAGCCACTGTAAATAGCCAATTACTTGTGTGTGGGTGTGTTTAGGGTGCAGGGTTGTGCACATATAAACCAGCCTGCGAGCTGGTTACTCTTGTCTTGTTCTGAGCTGAAATAAAGTATGAGAGCTGAAATCACTAGTCAGTCTCAGTACTTTTCACTGGCAACAAAGGTGGGATTCTAACTCCCATGAACAACGATCCGGACGAAGATTCAAGCACCGTGTCGAGCCCCAACGCCGAGACCGCCGCAAGCCGCTCCGCTTCGCACCCTGGTTCTCTGGTAGCCGCTCCTCGCTCCATACCTCACCCTGCTGACCCCGAGAGCAGCAGCGCTTCCCGCCTCGCTCCTGCCGCCGCCCCCGAGCTACCCGCACCACGTGTCAGCAGTACGATGGCTACCTCCCAGGAAAGCATTGCCGCTTTCGACATCTCCCGCCCCGCACAGTGGGAGACCTGGCTCGAGATCCTGGAGAGCTACTTCGATTGCCACGACATCATAGACTCGGGTAAGAAAAAGGCCCATCTCCTCCGGTCCTGTGGCATAGACACCGTCTTGCTGCTTAAGGACCTCATTGCACCTAACCAGACCAAGGACGAGTCCTATGTGGTGCTGGTGAAAGCGCTGACCAACCACCTTTCACTGAAGTCTACAAAGTTTGCTGAGCGCATAGACTTTTTTGCGTGGGTCCAGGGACCAGCCAAGTCGGCTTCCGAGTTCTTGGCTGGGCTCCGGCGGCCGGCCACCAGGTGCTCATTTCCTCACCAGGCGGACGCCTTGCTAAACCAATTTCTTTTGGGTCTCCGGGAGCCCAAACTCTGGAGGAAACTGGTTAGCCAGGACGACCTGGACCTAGACAAGGCGCTCAGGGAGGTTGTGGCCTACGAGAAGGCGCACCAAGACCGCAGCATGTGGGCAGTCCATCGCAATCAAGCAACGCTCGAGTCGGATGACTCCGAGAATGAGGAAGTGCTCCAAGTCCGCCACTGTTATTCCCAGCAGCATCGCCCCGGGGGAGCACCATCGGCCAAAGTCCCCTCTGCATCGTCCCAATGCGCCAGCTGTGGGGAAGTGCACAAACGCCAAGGTTGCCGTTTCAGGGACGCCATCTGCCTCTCCTGCAACAAGCCAGGCCATCTGGCTCGGGTTTGCCATTCCATTGTGCACGTTGTGTTTAGGGTGCGGGGTTACTCTCGTCTTGTTCTGAGCTGAAATAAAGTATGAGAGCTGAAATCACTAGTCAGTCTCAGTACTTTTCATCTCCCGACGTGGCTGTGGAAAAACTGTGAGGAAAGAGATGGGTGCAGAATCAGCCTAACTGCTGTGAGAGACAGGAACAAGGGGGGAAGGCTGAGTTGGAGCAGGAAGCCTCCAAAGAGCCAATCAGGAGACAGGAAGGGCAAAATTTGAAATTGTGGGAAGTCCCTACTCTAGCAGTCCTTCAGCTGTCCCCTCTAGACTGTTTTTCTGATCTTCAAGTAGGTGCACTGTAGCCCTTGTATATTCCAGCACAATGATGGTGCTGCGGAGCTGGCAAGAAGCATCAATGCCACTTTAAGCCCGGCTTTTACTTTTGCATCTGCTTGTCCAGGAACAAACCCCTGAATGACTCCAGCTGAGAGCCAAGCTGTTCAGCACTCAGCACCAGCAGGAGAAATCCTGCTGGAAAAAAACAAAATCTTGTAAATATCCATCTAGGCCAATTGCTGTCTCCTGCAACACAGGCTAGAGAAATGAACCATGGAAGTTAATAAGAGGTCACAAAGCCCACATTCAGCTCCAGCAGCTGGAAGTCAGAGGTAGGAAGCCTTGGAACAAGGCAATTGCACAGCTGGCTCCCATGCTAGCATAACCCAAAGCTTTAACCCTGTGTGCTTATCTGTCTAATCCTTTATAACAAATCCAAATTTCAGCATAAAACTTGATTTGCCATCTTCTTGCATCCTCCCCACCTGTTGACAGGAAGGAAACCCCTTCTGCATTGCCGTCTCGGTAGACATGAATTTTGCATGTTTGCTTGTTTAATTTGAATATCCCTGTTTCAGTTTCACTTCTTGAGAGCCATCTTGGTGTAGTGCTTAAGAGCAGTGGACTCTAATCTGGAGAACTGGGTTTGATTCCCCAGTCCTCCACATGAAGCCAGCTGGGTGAACTTGGGTCAGTCACAGTTCTCTCAGAACTCTCTCAGCCCCAACTCCCTGTTGTGCCTGTTGTGGGGAGAGGAAGGGCAGGAGATCGTAGGCCACTCTGAGACTCCTTTGAGTAGTGTATAAAAACTACCTCATACCGAGTCAGACCCTTAGTCTGTCTGTTGTATTTATAACCCACCCTCCCCGCAAGCGGGCTCAGGGCGGCTCACATTGCCTGGCACAGTGTGCCAAGGTTCATATACAGTCAAAACATTTAAAACTTAAAACATTTAGCACTGTTAAAACAAGATCACTATTATTTACTCTGGCTAGCAGAAGCTCTTCAGGGTCTCTGCAGGTACGGGGTCTTTAACATCACCTCTTACTTGAGCCTTTTAACTAGAGGTGTCTGGGATTGAACCTGGGACCTTCTGCATGCAAAGCAGAAGCTCTACCACTGAGCCACAGCCCCTCCTACTAATAAGAACACGTTAACCTGCCTTGTAGTGAATCAATTCATCTGTCTATTAAGGTCAGTATTGTCTACTCTGACTGGCAGTAGTTCTCCAGAATATCAGGCAGAGGTTTTTCACATCACCTTCTACTTGAGACATTTTACTGAAGATGCCAGGGATTGAACCTAGGACCTTCTGTGTACAAAGCAGATGTTCTGCCACTGAGCCACAGCTCCTCCCCAGTTTCGACACCAATTTCCCATTTCTGTGTGCCAAATTTACCCGTTAACACAATTTCCAGCATTCTTTTTGCATCAATTGTACATACATGGCAAGGAAAGAAACAGAAAAACTAAATGAATCAGAGCACGATGAAAGTAAGATGAATGTGAACAGAAAACAGTACTGATTTGTCTCCACCCTCTTGCTGTCACTTCGTAGCTAGGCAGATGTGAAGGGCACTGCTACACAGCTAAATGTGGTGCGTAAATAGGGTTGCCAGCTTCCAGTTGATGGCTGGAGATCTCCTGGTATTACAACTGATCTCCAGATGACATAGATCTGTTCCCCTGGAGAAAATGGCCACTTTGGAACTTGGACTCTATGGCATTATACCCCACAAAAGTCCCTCCCCTCCCCAAACGCTCCCCTCCTCAAGCTCCAACCCCACAAAATCTACAGGTATTTCCCAACTTGGAGCTGGCAACCCTATTCATAAATTCAGACTTCAGAGTAGATCACAGTTAATACAAACAGTGGCTAGTTTGGTGCAGTGGTTAAATGTGCGGACTCTAATCTGGGAGAACTGGGTTTGATTCCCCTCTCCTCCACTTGCACCTGCTGATGTGACCTTGGGTCAGTCACAAGCTCTGGCACAGCTGTACCTGAAAGAGCAGTTTGTGTCAGAGTTATCTCAGCCCCACCCACCTCACTGGGTGTCTGTTGTGGGGAGGGGAAGGGAAAGGAGTTTGTAAGACGCTCTGAGACTCCAAGTGAAGGGCGGGGTATAAATCCAATCTCTTCTCCTTCTTCTTCTAACAAAACCAATACGAATCCTACTTTGGAATCCCAGCTTGGTGCCAACCAGCATATCCCAGTGTTTTGTACCGTTTGCATTCAGACATCACAAATTACCTAGGTTTATAAGCCACAGTTTATCATGATGTGTGAAAGCTGCTTTCATTTATTGTCTTCTGGAAGGAAGATATCTGGATGTGACATGGTTTGCCCTTTCTGGCTGGCATTTGTCATGCAAATACAGTGTGCTCACCATATGCTACAAGATGGCGTCTGGAAGGGGCCTGTATGTGCCTTAGATGTTCAGGGTCAGAGACGACAGATTAGCTATGGGATGTGCTTCTAACTGTCGGCTGAACAGCACACAGATGCTTGATAAGGAAACGGGCTATTTGCTTACCGGCCAGCATCCCAGATAAAGGAGTGACACTCAATGCTCACCTGGGCCTGAATTATTCATGGAGCCACCGCTGAAGCTCCATTGCGTGGCTTTGTGATGGAGCCCGCATGCCCCATGCTTCAGCCACTGATCAGTTTGTGGCTAATTAGCTTGCAATATGATCTGGTTTCCCAGCCTAGTCACTTGGCTGGAGATTCTGATAGCAACCTCTTGACCAGCAAGACAGTGCAGGAGAGCAAAGAGATTTGTCTGTCTCAAGGAGTTGGAAGCAAGCGGGGGATTCATTAAGTTGAATCCACTGGGAGACCTCAGAGATGGTGTAGTTAAGGCTTAGATTAGAAGATATGCATGGTCAGCCCTGGTAAGTACTTGGATGGGAGACCATCAAGGAAGTCCAGGGTTTCTGTGCAGAGGCAGGCAATGGTGAACCACCTCTGCTTGTCTCTTGCCTTGAAAACTCCATGAGGTGGAACTTCATGGGGGTCACCATAAGTCAATTGCAACTGGACAACATTTTAGTATTAGCTTTTCTTTGGGGTTCCAGACCATGGAGCCTCAACATTTAACCCTTTGTGGGATGTTTATTTCTTGCTCAGTTTCTTTCCTTGGGTAACCTACATTTGTCCAAATTTATATAGCTACATACATGGGGGGAGGGTTGGGGGTAAAGTGAGAAATAGTATAAATAAAATGAATAATGTATTGTACTTTAACAGATCAGGAAAATAAAGGGCAAAAGTGTTAAAACAATAAATGGATAAAGTAATGGGACAGAACAAGGCCTATTTCTAAGTCCCCATTAGTGTGTGTCAGTTTCTGGGATGAAAAACAGATTTTTCCATTCTGTTTCAGAATGCCACTCCACGCTGTGCTTCGTTCCTCCAGAATCTGTTTCACTGGGAGAGTTTTAAAATCAGTTCCACAACGTGAGCATATGCAGTTTACTGCCAGTATCACTTCTTCAAATTCAGTCTGTGCCCCCCCCCCACATGCACATGTGATAAAAAGGCACTCTTGAATTGATCTTGATTGCATCAAGAGTAGAGATGAGTCTGTGGTTTTTTGTTGATTCCTTCAGTTGTCACTGACACCAGTTTTGATCAACTCTCATTGGTGATTCTTGGTTTCCTTTATGCCATTTATATGCAGCTAATCGAAAAAACTAACCTTAAAATAGTTTAATTTTAATAGTGCCAGTGTCATCTGGGGCCAAGTCCAGCTAGACAGGCTTCCCTGGACAGGAATCAGAAATGAGTAGGTTGAGGGTAGGCATCAGGGTAAACAGGGGGGCATCCAGTACTTGATAAGCTATCAAGAAGACCAGAAGCCTAAAGCCATGTCATTGACATGCTGAAAGTCAAGACTGAGAAGTAACGGTGGGTCCAGAGGGATAGCCTCTTGAGTCTTTTTTTTTTAAGGCAGACTGTAAATAAATCAATCAAGGCAGACAGAGGTTCAGGTCTAAGAAGCAGGCAACACAAAACAAGGGCCTTTCACATGTAACAGCCTTTTCCTGGTTTTTGGTAATATAATAACTAGAATGTTAATGACCCAATCCTTTGGAAGGTTCTACTGTCCAAGCATCTAGGGATGCCAGCCTCCAGGTGGGACCTGGGGATCCCCTGGAATTACAGCTCATCTCTAGACTGAAGAGATCAGTTTCCCTAGAGAAAATGGATACTCTGGAGGGTGGACCTTATGGCATTGTACCCCACTGGGGTCCCTGTCCTCCCCAGGCTCCACCCTCAGATCTCCAGGAGTTTCCCAACCTGGAGCTGGCAGTCTTATGAAGCACCACTGAAATGAATGGGAGCTGCACACAAGTACATTATTCAACAGATTATATGTTTCCCTTGGTGACTGCATGGACCACAGCAGTAGAACTGTCATCCTGTAAGTAAAGCTTTCTGATGAAATGGATTACCACCCCCCCTTCTTCTGACAGCATGTTGCTTCAAGCCCAGCATTTTCGTGCCCGCAAAGAAAAACTTGTTCCGGCATGAGTTTATGTAAGGTACCGCAAGCATCTAATCCATACAGCTGTATAACGAGTCTTGTAGAAGATAATGATCGCAATCAATGCCACCTTTTGGCCTGAGAATTTATCTCCTAGAACACTTCCACACAAACCTGCATTGAAAGGAAAGATTGCAAAATGCCCTTTGGAGCTTTGCAGTAGCTCATCATGAGCTGGGGGATGCTTCCAAAATTCCCCTCCTCTAAAATGCTTGCTGAATTTTGATGCTCCGAATTAACGAGTCTCGTCTCCCAAGCGGACACGATGCATTAGGAAGCCTCTAGTGTTCTGCTGTTCATTCCCTGAATTTTGTGTACAGCACGTGCAATTTGCCACAACTTTCACACCATTCATTTGAGATGTCTCCTGTGCTCTGCCTGGCCAGTGTGTGCACACACCACCATGCGGGACAGCATGTGCATGTCAGTAAAACACCAAACTACAAGAATCTCAAGTAGGGATGAGACTGAATTTTAAAAACAGAGTCGTCCCCAGTTTGGTTTTATTTCTGCCCTGCAAGAAAGGAGCACACGAGCCTTTATTTTCACACCATTTTCTTTTTAGGATGAATGTATCCCCATTTTATTTTCACACCATTTTCTTTTTAGGATGAATGTATCCCCATTTTATTTTCACACCATTTTCTTTTTAGGATGAATGTATCCTCATTTTATTTTCACACCATTTTCTTTTTAGTATGAATGTATCCTCTTTTGTAGAGCTCTGGAGATCTCAGACTAAAGGCTCCGGGGCCCAAGGTCTTACTCCCTGCAGCACAGGTAAGCTTTAGCTGGGAGGGAGTCGCAGTGCTATTCTATAAGTGGTGGTCACCAGCCTAGGTCAGCCAAGCAGAGACAGGTGACTGAGGACCAAACTAGACATGACGGCATCCTTGTGTCTGAGATGGGGATGCCGCCACCCTTTTAAAACCCCAAATGGGCGATTTAAAAATGCCATATGGTCCTACAACCTGGCGGGATGAAGCATTCCTGTTTCTCCCACCACTGCACTCCTTTTCAAGTACAAGTCAAAAAACCATACACAATGGGGCCAGGTTTGAAAAGGGAAGATGTTTTGACAAGCCTGGGTGGGAATACCTAGGTCTGCAGAAAATCGCAAAAAGAATAAAGGGGGATTAAAAGCTAAAATAAATAAATAAATAAATAAGGGTGCAAACTTGCACAGACATCACGACGAGTAAAAATGCTGACTGAGATTTTGCAGTACTATGCCATGAGATCTCAGGGCAATCTGGCTGGAGATGCCTTGGAGTGGACAGGGTGCTCTTACCGCAAGCCTGTCTGATCAGTTGGATGGGGGGGGGGGCAGACTTGCTGCAGAAATTAGATGCACTTTCCATCCTAACCCAGCACCACCAGCCCCATCCCTACCAGTCCCTATTGGATTTCTCGGTCTATAAACAGGATTATCTGACTGTCTGTAGACAGAAAGGGGGGAGACTGGCTGGATCCGGAGCTAGAGGGGCAGTCAGAGACACGAGTTCTAAGCTGTGGAGTCTTGGTGAGCAAAAATTCTACTTTGCAAGCTCCTGGCATTCAAGTGGTGAGCGAGCGATCTGGCTACTGCATAAATTAGTTTGCTCTGGAGCCATCCTTCCTGAGCTAAGATGAAAATGTGTGAGCCAGAGGCTAAAAAACTGTGAGCTAGCTCACACTGACTCAGCTTAGAAGGAACACTGGCCTGGACTTAGAAGAATTTCTCCATATTGTAATTTTTCTCAGGGCAGCATAGCCCCTGTGAACTGGCTAACTCTTTATAACCATGATGCCTTGAAGCATCCTTTTCCAAGGCAGAGCTGTGATTATTTTGCTTGTTAACCACACACACCATTTAATGATGTAGAGCTGGCTGTTTTTGGATGCCACTGTGGTTCCTGTCTCAGTAGGCCCCCCGGAAAGGAAGGGTAATTAAAGCAGTCCATTTAGTTGCCCTCTTGGTTCAGGCAAAAGCAGCGAACATTCCCAGCACAAGAAGCTGCCTGTTAAACCAAAAAGAATTACATAGAGTAGAAAACGGTTTTTTAAAACTCTAAGTGGATACATGAAGAAAAGAAATAATAAGCTCTGAAGAAAGATTTCTGCAGCAGTTCCTCACCTGATGCAGCCGCTGTTTCAAAGGAAAGGGAACTAAGCAGGAAGATGCTTTGGGCATGAGCAGCCCAAAGTTGTGTCTCTGAAGGGAAGGTTTTTTGTGCCCCAAACTCAAAATTTCTGAATCGTAGCTCTGTGCAGCAGGCACAAAGCCCGTCAGTGTGATGCACATAGGCCATGAAGGAATAAGCAAAATCTTGGTTCACAAGAACAAAGTTTGAGTCCAGTGGCACCTTTAAGACCAACAAACTGTTATTGAAGGTATAAGCTCTTGAATAAAACTTTGTTGGTCTTAAAGGTGCCAGTGGACTCAAACTTTGTTCAGGCGCGTAGTTACGCTGGGGCATTTTGGGGGCATGCCCCCTCACCCGTTAGCCCCACACCGCCGTCCAGCATGTGGACGGGTACTCCTGCTGCCCGCAACAGCCTAATACCCAGCAATTCTTGGGAGGTTAACCCTTTAAGCTCTGACACTGAAGTCTACTTCAGAGGGGTGGCTGTCTGATCATTAGGCCAGTAACAAGTAGGTGGATTTTGAGCAGGCCTGTAGCGACAGTGGGGCATTTCGGGGCCCGGCCCCCTGACTTCCTGCCAAGGCCTCACAACTTCCATCTAGCCCAGGCACCCCGCTGCCCTCGCCACCCCTTCCCCATGCGTGGCTTGCTTCCCCACCCCCTCACCCTGTTACTGCCGGAGCCCCTTGCCCTGCCATGGGAGGCTTCGATGGATGAGTGGCTGCCTGCTCCAACTACTCCTGCCTGCTCCAGCTGGCAAGCATGAGTTTTAAAATTTTAATTTTAATTTTATTTTTGATCTTTGTGATGTCAGTGCCCCCCGACTTACTTAAAGGCCCCCTGAATTACAAAATCCTGGCTACGGGCCTGATTTTGGAGCCTGATTTTTCTTTTACAGGGTTTTTTTGTTTGTACGCTACTCCATGCATGTAATATAAATCTTTTAAATAAAGAAATAGCCAGCGTTCCAGGTAATAAGGAGACCAGAAAGGAAACTGTCCCTTGAACTAGGTGCTAAATTTTTAGCCAACCCTTTCTTCATAGATCTCAGTACATCTCCCGTGGCTCTGCCTTCCTCCATTTGATCTTCGCAGTACTCCTAAGATGTAGTGCAGAGCTCTCCGGGGGCAGGGGAACATCATACCTGGAGTCCATGGGGTCTTGAAATCACCAGCCTGGGCACTATTACCTTATGCATGTTCCTTTATTCACCAATCCACACACCTGCAGATGTAGTTAACATCACCCACCTCAGGGTTACTCTGCATCACATAGGAGAGAAGCCCTGACAGTGCAATCTGCCTCTCTTCTTCTTCTTCTTCTCCTTCTCCTTCTCCTTCTCCTTCTCCTCCTCCTCCTCCTCCTCCTTCTCCTTCTCCTCCTTCTTCTCCTCCTTCTTCTCCTTCTTCTCCTCCTTCTTCTTCTCCTCCTCCTCCTCCTGCCAGCCTTCTACCTTTTTCTAGCCCCAGCTTCACACCCGGCCCTTGAGCTAAGCTCCACCCTCCTCTTTCCTGTTCCCGGCTCCTTAGTCAGCTCTGCCTTAAACTACCTGGGCCCAAAGAGCCATTGTTCTCCCGTCCAGGCCTGGTCACTGCCTCCACCCCTTCTGAGCTTCCCTGGGGTAGACTGCCCTGTTGCTGAGACTGTTCTGACTGCACCCTCCTGCCCCGGTCTAGGTTTGCCAACTCCGGGTTGGGAAATACCTGGAGACTTTGGGGGTGGAGCCTGAGGAAGCTGGCTTTGGCAAGGGGCGGGACTTCAATGGGGTATACTGCTACAGAGTCCACTTCCAAAGTGCTAGAAGGTAGTTAGGGCCAGGTGGGGCTTTTGCCCATTCTCCCCCCCCAAATAGATTTCTGTCCCTAGTGGCAGCAGTGTGGACTCCAGATACTTGTCCTAGATAGCGGATGTGTCTTGTATGTGCCAGTTTGGTTGTTGTGGCTTCTAAATCACTATTTTGTGTCTTATCGAGCATCATTTCCCACTCAAAAGCAGCAGCCAGCCTATTGAGCCCAATGCCAGGCTACTGAGTGTTGTTTCTACTCCACGAGCATCAGCAGGGCTATTACAGATTGGTCTATGCTAGTAGTGCCCACCCTTTCCCGTTCAAAAAACTCAGAACACTCTCAGTGCTTTGTTGTTTCTTCCTGAGCAGTTTTTCATTCTTCTTCATTCATGTAAACATAAGAAACTGATTGTACGGAGCCAGACTGAGTAGCTGAGGATTGCCTCTTTTGAGTGGTGGCAGCTTTCTAGCAGAGAATCTTTCCCAGAACCAGCTGCTTGAGATCCTTTCAGTGGGGGTGGCAGGGGTTAAGTCCGGGACCTCTTACAAGCAAAACAAAGGCTGTACTACTGCCCTGACCCAGATGGCCCAGGCTAGTCCAACCTCAGCAGATCTCGGAAGCTAAGCAGGGTCAGCCCTGCTTAGTTCTAGGATGGGAGACCACCAAAGAAGTCCAGGGTCGATACACACAGGAAGGCAATGGCAAACCACCTCTGAACATCTCTTGCACTGAAAACCCTATGGAGTCGCCATAAGTCAGCCACAACTTGACAGCACTTTCCACCACCACTGCTGAGCCACAGCCTCTCCATCAAATTACACTTACCCACACAGCAGCAAGGAGTCAGACCCCTTGGTCTATCAAAATCAATCTGATCTACTTATCCTGGTAGTGACTCCTCAGGGTCTCTAGTAGAGGTCATTCATATCACCTGCTTCCGGAGCCTTTTAATGTGAATGCCAGGGACTGAATCTGAGACCTTTGGCGCACAAAGCAGATGCTCTGAACCATAATGGAGAAGAAGAAGAGGAGATTGGATTTATACCCCACCCTTCACTACCCGAAGGAGTCTCAGAGTGTTTTACAATCTCCTTTCATTTCCCCTCCCCACAACAGACACCCTGTGAGGTAGGTGAGGCTGAGAGAGCTCTCCCTAGAACTGCCCTTGAGAGAACAGCTCTGAAAGGATTTATGACTGACCCAAGGTCACACCAGCAGCTGCATGTGGAGGAGTGGGGAATCAAACCCAGTTCTCCCAGATTAGAGTCCACAGTCCTAATAACTACACCAAACTGTCCCCAAAAACTAATTAACAGCACACATGAAGGTGCCTTATACTGAATCAGACCCTTGGTCCATCAAAGTCAGTATTGTCTACTCAGACTGGCAGCAGCTCTCCAGAATGTCAGGTAGAGATCTTTCATATCACCTGCCACTTGATCCTTTTGAACCTGGGACCTTCTGCACACAAAGCAGAGGCTCTTCTGCTGATCCACAGCCTCTCTGACACTGATCTGTTGCCTGAAATAGCAAATACGTGACTTTCACTCCAGGAATAGGAAACCATTAATATCTAAGGCATTCTAGTATCCATCAGGGGGTGGGGGTGGTTGGCACTGGAGTGGAAATTTGGACTGTGCCAACCATGTTGATTCTTCATGTGAATTAGAAGCAAACAACTTGGGAACTGGAACAGTGGCAGTGAAGCTTCCTGTCACCTATAGGTTGCAATCTTAAGGACACTTCTCTGGGAGTAAGCCCTAGTGAATACTTTGGGACTGACTTCTAAGTAAATCTGCTTAAAACACGAACCTGTGGTAAGGAGTAATTAGGATGGTGATGCAGGAATTATGATGTAAACGATGGTAGACAAGTTACTTGGGTGCAGGCAGGCTGCTGGCCAGCCCAGGACTCTGCTGGAACTCCTGGCCATCCTACTCAGCTGAAAAATCATCTCAACAAGGTCAGCTCTAGGACTCAGCTGGCCCCTGATTGGCTCTCTCCTCTGTCATCTGATGCCATTGACCAGGGCGATTATTTTCTTCACAGCTGTTGATAGAACTGCCCCAAAGTCCCACCTTTTCCTGCTCATCCTTCCCCTATAAATCAATGCTTTTATGCTAAGCAACACTCTCCCCAACCTAACTGAACTATGCAGATATTGTTTCTTCCTTTGGTAAATATTGCCTCCTTTTAAAATTAAAAATACACATAATGATCCCCATTCTGCAGCTCATTTCCCTGGGTACTTTAGATGTTGCTTTCCTTGCAAAAAGTAAAGAGTGTGTGTGGGGTTACTACTGAGTGTATGTTAATAGTAATGACAAGACGGTGTGCTTCTCTGTTCCTCTTTAAATGTAGGGCAGCACAGCAGTTCCGCAAGGGGAAACCTCTGGAGAGAAGTAATTGCTGCAGTGAAATTCTTGCCAGGATTCTAGCCTCAGCATTAGCATCATACTCCTTATTATTTCACTGTTATTTGTGCAGGAATAAATCAGCAGTCCATGTTATGCACACATATAAATGATATATATGGTATTTATATATTCATCTCCAGCCAAACCACCCAAACAATTGCTTGGGGTAACTCAGGCTGTGATCAGACAGCAGGCTTGGCATGGTCTGACCGTGCCTCTAATTTCTCCAGAGCTATTTGTTCTGAAGAGGGTGCAATCAGACATGCCACCCTTTTTTCTTTGCACATGTCAAAACTGCTATTTTGCCAAGAGCGAATGTGCAGTTATGTACATATCGCTAACTGTGAAAAAAATGGCAGCCAGGCAGCAGAAGTCGTAGACCTCACAAACGGCTTGAATGTGCGATGGAGCAATCAGATGGCAGGAAATGCACAGTGGAACAATTCGGCCTGTAAATACCAGACTTTCTCTGGTATTGGCACAGTTGGGGGTGAGGATGGGGTGTGTGTGTGACAACTGGGGAACAGAAGACAGATGGCGCTGTCTGGACGTGCACATTAAATTTGTTAGGGAGTGGAAGCTGTTAAAAAAGTTTGGAATAGGAACTACAAATACATAGCACCACTGACATCAATTTTAACAAACTATAATGGTCAAAATTGGTTTAAGCCGGGAATCGGTAAAAACTCATTTCAGCACTGGAAACAAACTAATATTACATGTTTTATTGACATAACATTGAAAGAACAGTTAATACAAAGACAGGGATTGGAAAATAAATACATTACAACCCTGCCATGGTTTGAATATTTTCAACTAAATAATCTACTCAATGCACATAAATTTAAATATCCTATTCGGCTATTATTGTCTCAACTATGAAAAGCTCTTATATTATGAATCTATTCCCATCAAGGGGTTAATTTCTAAAATATATGGAATTCTACTTAAATCAATGGGCTGCTACCAACATTATTATCAGATTGCCTGGCAGAAAGACCTTGGTCAAGATCTTTCAGAAGACAAAAATCCCCCTACAGTACATTCATGGTATATAAAGTTATGGGATTATTTTATTATTGTTAAGATAACAGATGATATCCAAAAAATGATCTTCAGTCAAACAATTAATATATACTGAAGAAATGGGTTCCCTTTCTAAAATGGAAGTTTAAAAGCCAAGACGGTATAGATAAATCAACATTAGGTAATTATTTTGTGTTAGTTACAATAAGTTAGTGATAATACTATTTAAGCATTTCAGTCCTAAGAAGAATACATCTAAATGTTATTATATAAATATATATACTTAGAATTAGACCTTATTCATCAGGAATATCTATCTGTAAACTATTTCATTACATATGGATATGTTCAGCTTGGCGTTTTGTTCAGTATATGCTATGTACAATAATTGATACAAATTATATACTGTCACTAGATGTTAATGTTAACATAGTAAAAAGTTTGAAAAAAATCTGTTAGGAAGAAGGGACGACATCGGACCAAACAGCCCATCTGATCACACCCTCAGACTGTTTTCACTCAAATTGGATAATACACTTTGAATGCGCTTTAGCAATTGTTTGCAAGTGGATTTTCCACAGGGAAATCTGGTTGCAAACAATCGCTAAAGTGCACCGAATGTGCATCATTCGATTAGTGTGGAAGCAGCTTCAGTGAGGATAGGACTCACAATCATGGGAAGGTACTGACTGGATATTAGGAAAAACTTTTTGACAGTAAGAGTTGTGCAACAGCGGAATCAGACACCTAGGGAGGTGGTGAGCTCTTCCTCACTGGCAGTCTTGAAGCAGCGGCTGGACAAACACTTGTCAGGGATGCTCTAGGCTGGTCCTGCATTGAGCAGGGGGTTGGACTGGATGGCCTCCGTGGCCCCTTCCAACTCTGTGATTCTATGAGGAGGCATTAAACAACCTGTAGGGACTCATGAACACTTGAAGCTGAGTCAGAACAGCTAGACTGGAGTCCAGGAACACCTTAGAGACCAACAAGATTTGGGGAGTATGAGAATTTGAGAGTCGGGGCTCTCTTGGTGCCTGACAAAGGGAGCTTTGACTTAAAGTGTTTGCCTCAAAAGTCTCGTTGGTCCCTATACAGTGTTCCCTCTAAGCTGTGGGGTCCTGTGAGCCAAAATTCTACTTTGTGAGCTACTGACATTAAAGTCATGAGTGAGCGATTTGGCTGCTGCATAAATGAGTCTGCTCTGGAGCCCATCCTTCCTGAGTGGAGACAAAAATGTGTGAGCCGGAGGTTAAGAAACTGCGAGCTGGCTCACACCAACTCAGCTTAGAGGCAACATTGTGCTCCTGGACTCCTGCCTAGCTGTTCCACTGCAGACTAACACAGCTGCCCTCGGAAATTATACTAAGTCAGACTCAGGTGCTTAAAGCATCCCAGAAGAGCCATTTCTGAAGTGGCCTGGGGGATGGGGAGTTAATCATGGCCCCGATCCCTGTACACCCCCCCCACAACTGCTTTTTACGGATTAATTACAGCCAGGGGTCATTTGGGGGGGGACGCGGGGGGACGCCATCCCCCCGGGTGAGGTGCGGGAGGGCGGGGCCTGGAGCTCCCTGCTGGTGCCCGCTGGAGGTCGCCACCGGCTGTGGGGAGGACACACTTCCGGTGATGTCAGGGTGTGTGGCATATGCTAATGAGTTATGCTAATGAGTCCCCCTAGCTCTTTTTCTACGAAATGATCCCTGATTACAGCTGTCTTTGCTGCATCCTGAAGTCTGTATGGGGAGCTCTTCTCTGTCCTCAGAGGGGATGGGAGGAGAAGGTTTGGGTGGATTATGAATGCCTTGGAGCTCCAGTGGTGTGTAAAGAACTCCTGAATATTTCATCCTGCTTAGTTGTTTCTTGCCCAGTTATAGAGGGATGTGACGGAAGCCTGTGTGTGATGGTGAGTCGAGGCAGCTTGCGATAATTCATTTTCTGACATACATCCTGAGCTGAAGCTGGTTTGGGGGGAAAGGAAAAGGGAGGGGGGAAGTATGAAGTGTGTAGTCCCACTTGTATTTCCTTGAAGGAGCTCAGGTCAAATCAGGGCTGCCAACTACAAGCTGGGAAATTCCTGGAGATTTGGGGTTGGAACCTGTGGAGGGTTGGGTTTGGGGAGGAGTGGGTATAATGCCATAGAGTCCACCCTCCAAAGCATCTGGAGAGCAGTTTTAATTCCAGGAGACCTCCAGGCCCTGCCTGGAGATTGGCAACTCTAGGCCAGAGAGGCCTTTGCCAAATCAATTTCTCGTGGAGGTGGAAATGCCAGTGGTTTCATAGCACTTTGGGAGTGGATCATTTGAAAAGATATCTGGGGAAGTAGCAGATACCTGCTGTGCTTACGGACTCTGGGCCATTCACTGACTTCTGCCCCGGGGTCATGGATAGTTGGGTTAGGTGATTTAAAAAATATAAGGGAGGAACTTGGCCTCCCATAAGGCTGTGTAAAAATGTGCATTCAGAAAATGGCATCTGTCACACTTAAATGAACACCAAACAGTAAGACTTTTCCCAAAACTTCGTCATTTATAATCACTGTCTGATTGACTGATTTTCTGACTATTGCTATGACTGGCTGCTGAATGGCATGCTATAACAACAGATCTGTGTGGTGGGGACAAAGTAGGACTCATATTGGTAGTGTGAGAATGCACTTGCATGCAGCACTGATAATTGAACTGTACTGTTTATGTGAAAATTAATCCCATGAACTGTTCATGAACAGCCAAACTTCTCAATGAAAAATCAGCAGCACCCTGTTCTTGACTGTGAGCTAAAATGGCGGGTGCTTGAGCATCCCTGGTTCAAACTCTGCCAGGAATCTCATTCTCTCCACCTAACCTACCTGACAGGACTGTTATGAAGATAAACCGGAGGAGAGGGAAACCCTGTAGGCGGTACTAAACTCCTTAATGGGATTAAACTATAATAGATAGACACTTTTAACCATCCTTTCTGCCTGGCTGGCTAACAGAAGCACGTGCTGCTTTCCCATCTCAGCCAAGGGGTGGATCTTTCAGAAGGCGTTGCTGCTTGCCTGGCTGTGTAAACTCTGGCTCATCTAATCAAAATCCCATTGATTTCTAATTTGTGGTGCGGAACAGCTGTGCAAAGAAACCAGATTGCTCTTCATTTTTGTCAGTCTCAAGAGGCTGCGGCCCTGGACATGAAAGCAAAGCGACACCCATTGATCACTTAATCTGTGTTGGAATTACAAGGCGGATTTGTCCCAAATCTCTGGGGCTTTGTTTGGTAGTTCAGATTTTTGCAGCCCTTGGTGGGGCAGGGGGAACTGGCAGGTTGCTACTGTTCTCTGCAGTTTTGCTTTCCACTGTTTGACAGCATTGTGAAAAGAAAAGAAAAGAAAAACCTGGGATCCATCCAAAAGTTAATCATGTCTTCTACCAATTCTAAAAGAGTATCATCAATGACCGTCTTGCTTTGCAGAGTAATACAAGCAAATAAAGAAGAAGTCCAATGAGCTTGCCATTTTTCAAGCAAGAGAATGGGCAAGAGACAGGAAGAAAGAGGGAGACTCGAGTAACAGTCAGTATAGAGTGGGGGAGGATTGGTAGCCCAACTTCTCTATCTTTGCCAAGCCCCAGATCCTCTTTTATGATGCAGAGTGTTAGGAGAAATCCCCGTTAGGAGATTAATCCTTTCGCCCAAATCCGTTTTATGTATAACGGGGGCTTCTGGGTTCTTGGCACCAGTGTATACAGGGATCAGAAGCAGAACAGAGACTCCTTTTTCCCCAAGAAAAGAGACAACACTACTGGATGTTTAAAGAATAAATGTTGTCTTTACTGAATAATAATTGAATTCACAAGCATACAAAACTGATACACACTTACAAACACACAAGATCCTTCAGATACAATAGAAATAGAAAGCAATCAGTATGAAAAATAATAACCTTTAGCTAATTGGGTGGTAACACACAAAAGGATGCCGGTTATACTTATCTGATTCCAGAAGATAGAGTTTGATCTTCTCAATGAAGAATGCGGGAACAAAAGATCTAGCTATAGGGATTCTACTTCACACGGATGGAACCAGCCAACACATGTGGGCTTCTTGGCTGCAGTCCAAGGAAGCACGTGAGAATTACCTGTAGTAAAACTTGAGTTGCCTAGGTGGTGAAAGATGACTAGCTAGCTGGCTTGCTAGCTGGCAGAACTTAAGTTGCAAAGGTGGGGTAAAGATGGATAGCATGGAACAAAGGCTGCTCCTCGCTTTTTATCACCTAGTTTGGGGGTTGGCATCTGTGCCAACCTCCTCCCTGTAGTCCGTCCCATTCCCTATACCTATTGGTTACTGGGATGTGACGTATCTACCTACTGGGAGTGGGAAATATTTAAATCTTAACCTATAACTCAATGGAAGTATCTGGTCAAGGTGTGAAACTGTTGGTACCCCGGAAACCTTTGACGTGTAGATGCTCTAGCTGGCTTTCAGGCTGTAAACAGGAAGAAGTCACTTTCAGATGCAAACCAGATATCAGGGTTACGTGTTGACCAGAAATTCCTTCATGGTGGAGGACCTGTTGTTTCAGAGAGTCCTCTTGGCTGAGCGTAATGGAGAATGGCTTCTTCTTCCCAAGGCAGGATGGGTAGGTGTGTCTGTGTCATCATTAGCATATTGGTGCAGGCAGAGCACATCAGCATAGCAGCTTCCAAATGCAGCCAGACTCAAAGCACACAGATTTCCCAAATCCATACACAATGCAGATACATTCCATACACACATACATCAGCAGAATACAAATAAAATACATTTTTGAGCACATTTACCAACAGAGGGGCCCCGTGGGCTGAATGTTTCTTTGAAGCTGACCCCTTCCATCTCTCTGTAGCCTGTCTCAGTGTCTTTTGTGTGTGTGTAAAATCTCAAATGAAAAACAAAAGACATGTAAGCTTTTCAAAACCCATCTCTATAGGACATAAGGATTTAGTACAACAGGATGTTAATAGTTTGTTGTGAAAACAGGTGGGGTGGGGGAATACCGGGCTGTATCCAACCATCCATGAAGGGAAGGCAAACAGAGTTTCCCCAGGTTCCTTTCTGTTCCTACAGAGAGCCTTTCAACACCTGGAAAGATCATTCCTGGGACTGGGGGAATCTGTGTGGAGGAAGAGCCACGAGGATTGGCAGGCTGGAGGGAGGGGATCAAATGAACCCCTTTCCCCAGTGGAGCGGCACTTACAGAAGAAGAAGGAGCGGTTTCACTCCTCGGCCTCCATCACTCCAGTTCCTCCAATTCACAAAGCTGTTCCTCACTACAGGTCCCCCAACCCTGGGATAATCTTCCCAGGTGTTAGAAGGCACTGCCTGTACAGAGATGAATGCAGGGAAATTCCATGTTTCAAACACAAAATGGTTGGTTGCACCAGGGTTGCCAACCTCCAGGTAGCGACTGGAGATCTCCCATCATTACATCTGATCTCCAAATGACAAAGATCAGTTCTCCTGGATAAGATGGCTGCTTTGGAGGGTGGACTGTATGACAACATATCGTGCTGAGGTCCTGCCCCTCCTCAAATCCCATCCTCTCCAGGCTCCACTCCCCCAAATCGCCAGGTATTTTCCAACCCACAGCTGGCATCCTTAAACAGACCTTAAACATTGCAATCATAGAATCATAGAGTTGGAAGGGACCTCATAAGAACATAAGAGATGCCAATGTTGGATCAGGCCAAAGGCCCATCCAGTCCAACACTCTGTATCACACAGTGGCCAGAAATACCAGTGCCATCAGGAGGTCCACCAGTGGGGCCAGGACAATAGAAGCCCTCCCACTGTTGATCCCCCCCCCAAGCACCAAGAAGACAGAGCATCACTTGCCCCAGAGTCCCTATCTATACCTTGTGGCTAATAGCCACTGATGGACCTCTGCTCCATATGCTTATCTAATTCCCTTTTGAAGCCGTCCATGCTTGTAGCCGCCACCACTTCCTGACACCTCCAGAGTCATCTGCAGGAAATTCACAAATACCTCCCCCCCCCACACCCCCAGTGACCCCTGTGCCATGTCCAGAAAATGACAAGAAACAGCCAGAATCCACGGCCAAACTGGCCTGGAGAAAAATTGCTTCCTGACCCCAAAGTGGTCAGGCCACAGACCCATAACAGTAATGCTTTCCTTCGAAATTAGGAGGCTTCTCCTTATAAGAGCCTCTTGCATTGGGGAAGGCTGCTTGCACCTGGTCATTTGCTACATGCGATACTGATTTTGCAAATAAGATCCTTCCTCTGTTTAGTTGGCAGCTCAAATTGGGGAATCCTGCAAAAAAAAAGAAGTCACAACGATGCCTTTCAGGATCTTGAGCTGAGCCAGTGAGAAATCCTTGACTCCATTGCCTGCTGCTAAACTATCAGCTGAGGCTATTGATCTGCCTCTGTGGGGGAGAGGAGGAATGGAACTGATGTTGATTAAATGGGCAGGTCATGCAACAGGACAAGAAGAGCAAATCCGCCTGCTGAAATCGATGACCCGGTCAATGGCGCGTGGGGCAAGCCCAGTGTTTTGCAATGAGTCCTAGTCTATGCCAATATGAGCGTTTGCAAGGATTTCCAGTAGGGCCTTGGAAGCGAGGGACTGTGGCTCAGTGGCAGAACCTTGTATGCCAACGGGTCCAATTTTGATCCCTGGCATCTCCAGTTTAAAGGATCAAGTAGAAGGTGATATGCTGTAGAGCTGCTGCCAGTCTGAGTAGCCAATACTGACCTCGAAATAGTTCTGTTTATCGATACTGATGCCCTGTGTTTGAGCCTTCACTGAGAGCCGGTGTGGTTTAGTGGCTAAGAGCAGTGGACTCTGATCTGGAGAACCGGGTTTGATTCCCCACTCCTCCACATGAAGCCTGCTGGGTAATCTTGGGTCGGTCACAAGTTCTCCCAGAACTCTCTCAGCCCCACTTGCCTCACAAGGGTTCCTGTTGTGGGGAGAGGAAGGGAAAGTGGTTGTAAGCTGCTTTGAGACCCCTTAGGGCAGAGAAAAGTGGGGTATAAAAACCAACGCTTTTTCTCCGTTGCCTTTCCCTTGTGAAGGAACCTATCAAGCCCTCTCTCCTGCCTCTTCTCTTCTGTCCTATGCCTGTGCGCAGGGAGAACGTCACACCTTGACTGCTGCTAGAGCCAATGAAGTGAAGTGGTTAGAATTTCAAACTAGGATCTGGGAGAATCAGGTCCAACTCCCTGGGCTGCCATGGAAGCTTGCTGGATAAGGTTGAGTCAATCACAGGTATAATGAAGTATAGTAATGGTAAATGAATAACAGCACAGCCCTGGCCTAGATGGTCCAGGTTAGCCTGATCTCATCAGATCCTGCAAGCTAAGCAGGGTTGGCTTTGGTCAGTATTTGGATGGGAGACCACCGAGGAAGTCCAGGGTCGCTACATAGAGGCAAGCAGTGAGAAAACCACCTCTGAATGTCTCTTGCCTTGAAAATCCTAGGGAGTTGCCATAACTCCGCTATGACTTGATGGGACTTTCCACCACTATCAAATAATAGTGCATGCCTGGTGCTGAATACCCATTAAATTAGAAGTGGAAACAGCAAACAGATCTAATGACTTGTCCAGTGACAGCAAGGTGGACAGAGACAGTGTCTTTTCTAAAAAGTGTAACAAGCACAGTTGCAAGACAATCCAGGCTGCTGAGGATGTATTATTCATAGCACAGGTGGTGGAATGAAAACCCACAAACATGAGCCGTTCATTTTTAATTGGCTACATGTCACACTAGACGTCTAACAAGCCGGTTGAACACTGTCATCCATATGGGTGGAGAGGTATGGAACCCACAAAAGAACTTATCCTGTTATTATTAGAAACCTTTTCAAGTGCCTCCGAGTTCTTGCCACTATTCTGCCTCAGCAGGTTCCTCCAAACATACCTCATGTAACATGCCCGACTCCCCTCCATCCTGAGGAATTTCAAGCACCTTCTCTGTTTCTTTGTTTTTTGGCCAGCTTCTCAAAGTTCCTACAGTTGTTCTGCCTGAGTTCGGCTTTCCAAATTTGCCTCAGATTTTCAGTACTGAGGCTACATTGAGAGATCGCTCTGTGTTGGCTGATGGCCATACAAGGTTTCATTGCTGGTTTGAGGTCCCACATGGCCCAATTACTATAGTAAAAAAAACCCAAACCCAACCACTCCACCTGAAACTGTTTGTGTCTATACACAGCTGCTTTAAATTGCATTACCTAGTTGTTTTAAATATTGTTATGTTAGTGTATGTTTTTTATCTACTATGATGTGATCCGCTCTGAGCCTGCTTGCAGGGAGGGTGGAATACAAATCCAAATAAATAAATAAACAATAAGTACAATATTTACTTCATTTGTACCATACTTTTCTATCCAATGGGAACCCAAAGTAGCTGACAGCTCTTCCATTTTATATTTACTACAACCCTGTGAGGTAGGGCATTTGGGACTGGGGTCTTCTGTGTGCTCTACCACTGAGCCATGGCCCCTCCCTCCACCACATTTACTCCAAGGAGTTTTGAGCACTATATATGCCCCCATTTTATCCTCCAAACAACCCTATGAGGTAGGGTCAGCCTGAAAGTTAGGGCCTCCATTTAAGGGGCCTCAAAATTTACCGCACAAAAGTGGCACCTTAGCCAATACTCTAGGTCAGCAGGGTAAGCAGTGCCCTTGGGAGCTTCCCCCTGAATCCCGTCTCTTTCTTGCTGACCCTGCCTCACTGAGGATAGACTCAAGAACGTGGCGCCTCACCAAGAGCAGAAACCAGCAACCTCACATCATTAAAATTAAACAACCCACATTTTGAAAGCATTCGTATCATCTGCTTTCTTCCTGCTTGAATCTGCTGTTACGAATCAACTCCCTGGAATTTTACAGAGATGGGAAACTGACTTATGGTTAACGACTACTATGGAGTCAGGGCAGGGTAGTGGTTAGGCCATCAGACTAGGATCTGGGGGATGCCGGGTGACTGTGGGTCTCTAGCTAACCTACCTCACAGGGCTGTTGTGATGATAAAATGGAGAAGGGAAGAATTGTGTACATCGCCCTGAGGTCCCAAGAGGAAGGGTCGGATGCAAATCTCATAGAGAGAACACAACATGTGCATTAAGGAGCTGGTCCCATACAGTCCCTCTCTCACATCTTACACTGTAGCAGCCTCCCCTTCATCTTTCTGCCGAACAGGCACCCAGGAACCAGTTTACAGTAACAGTGAGTCGTCACACATACACCCCAATCTTTTGTAGAGAGTCTGACTTGAGAATCTGCCATCAGGTGCAAAGGCTGTGTCCCAAGGCTGGCACAGAGCACAAGAAGAGGCTTTAATGAGTGATGCTGCTCTTCCTGCTGACTCCTGCTTTCAGGGAAGAGCCGAAAGGCTTCTGACACAGTGTCCAAATATCGATGGTGCTGTCAGAAGTAGAGTGTCATTATCTTTAATTGCCGATAAAGGCAGGCTGCAGGGGAGAGAATGTCACCGAAGCAAGGGAGCACTCGTATCTCGCACACAAATAGTTTCTAGTAGGATTGACAGCCTGTGATGTGACTGATAATCCCCCATCCTGTAAAGGAGGAGCCGTCAGGTGTGTACTTACGTAGTTGCGCACCAGAGATGGCCACATCTCAGAATGAGTGTTAAGACTGAGGCCTAGTTCACCCATGCAGGGGCACCAACTGGCCAAACCCTGAAAAGGCAGGAGGGACTGCACCTCTAGAGACTGTGGGGGCTGGATTCCTCCTTTAAACACTCCTTTCTGTAAGAACCTTCATGCAAATGAAAATGGGCACAGCAAAAGGAAAAGGATTGGCCCCTTGAGAGCCAGTTTGGTGTAGTGGTTAAGTGCGTGGACTCTAATCTGGGAGAACCGGGTTTGATTCCCCACTCCTCCCCTTGCACCTGGCTGGATGACTTTGGGCAAGCCATAGTTCTGATAAGAGCTGTTCTTAAAAAAGAGCAGTTTCTGTCAAGAGCTCTCTCAGCCCCACCTACCTCACAGGGTGTCTGTTGTGGGGAGGGAAAGGGAAAGGAGTTTGTAAGCCGCTCTGAGACACCTTCGGGTAGTGAAGGGCGGGATATAAATCCAATCTCTTCTCTTCTTCTTCTTCTTCTCTTGGCAACCGTGTTGGCTTTCTAGTTGCAGTAGGGTTGCCAGCCTCCAGGTGGTGGTGGGAGATCTCCTGGGATTACAACTAATCTCCAGGTGACATAAATCAGTTCACCTGGAGAAAATGGTGGTTTTGGAAGGTGGACTCTATGGCGTTCTACCCAAGTCCCTCCTCTCTGTAAACTCCACCCTCCTCAGGATCTACCCCCCAAATCTCCAGATATTTCCCAGCCCCGAAACCCTAACAGAGAGGATGGGTTTTTGTTTTTTAAATACTGTGGAGCATTATAAAATGCGATCCTCCACCTGCGGGCTGAATTGCAAGAGGCTGAAGTCGAGGATTTATATCTCCCCTGCCATAAACGTGTTCAGCAGATGAAGACTGGTTGTTTTTAAAAGAGACAAAAGTGGTTTAGAGAAAGGCTTTGTTTTGCTGTTGTGGGCATATTTCTTCTGTCCCATGGCCAAATTTAGTCAAACACGCTCTGTTTAAAAAAAGAAGAAGACCAGAAACCTCCAAAACCTGTTGCCCGGAGGCAGAAAGGGGAGTGAGAATACATCCTACAAGCTGGGAAGCTGCTTTCAAGCCACTTTCCCTTCTCTGAAAACAGCATTTTGTGCTTTTCGCTTCAGAAAGGCTGTTCTCTGTCTGCCTCACTTATTACTGTAAGTAATAATAGTTATCTGGCTGTTCCAAGGATTACTATGCCAAAGTATGTCAAATGCCATTTGCATGCTAAGTATCATGCCTCCCTCTGTCTTTTCCGCCAGCATTTCTCTCTCCTCTGCATACCTGAAGCTGCATGTCAGTACCCCTTACTCCAGCCCGGAAGATCTTTCCTCACACCTTTGACTGGAAAAGCAGGGCCTTTCACCTGGACCCTCCTCTTTATTTCGATTTATATCCCACCCTTCCCGCAAGCGGGCTCTGGGCAGGTCACAACAATAAATTGCAATCATTAAAACAGTTAAAATAAGTACGAGAACAATAAAAACAGTTAAAACAGTTAAAAGATAGGCATTGCAACAAATCACACGTTCAGCGGACCTAATAGCTGGGAGCGATTGGGCTGCAGCCAAATCATAAAGATCTTATTAATGGCAGTATAACATTACCAGATTGCAGCAGAGTAGCGTGGCCAGGTATGGGTTGGAAAACACCTGGAGACTTTGGGGGTGGATTGGGGAGATGGTTGTGTTTGGGGAGGGGAGTGGCCTCAGCATGGTACAATGCCATAGAGTCCACCATTCACAGCAGCCATTTTCTCCAGGGGAGCTGATCTCTGTCAGCTGGAGATCAGTTGTAAAAGCGGGAGATCTCCAGGCCCCACCTGGAGGCTGGCAACCCTACAGCAGGGAGGCCAACTGGTGGACACCCACTGCCTCAATCAAAGGTCTGGTGGAACAGCTCCATTTTGCAGGCCCTGCGTAACTGTAATAGGTCCCACAGGGTCCTGATCTCAACAGAGAACATGTTCCACTAGGTCAGGGCCTGGGCGGAAAAAGCCCTGGCCGAGGCTAAATGAACATCCTTCAGGCCAAGGACAACCAGCAAATGGTGGTCTGTGGAGCGCAAAGATCTCCAGGGCATATATGGGGAGAGGCAGTCCCTTAGATATGCATACTTACCCAGGGGTCATTTCATAGAAAAAGAGCTAGGGGAACTCATTAGCATAACTCATTAGCATATGCCACACCCCCTGACATCACCGGAAGTGTGTCATAAGGCCACACCCCCTGACATCACCGGAAGTGTGTCATAAGGCCACACACCCCGCCCCCAACGGTCCCGGCTGCCACCGCCGGCCTTGCAGCTCCACTGCCGAGCCCCATGAGGGGCCCGGCAGTGGACCTGCAAGGCTGGCGGGAGTGCAAGGAAGCCCCGCGAAGGCCCTCCCTGGCCCCAGGCAGGCAGGGGTGGGGAGAGGCAGGGAGGAAGCAACTTACCCCCCCTCTTCTCCTGCCTCCTCCTGGCTGAATGAGGGCTGGAAGCGGGGCGGCCGGAAGCAGGGGGCGGGGCTTCGTCATGTGCCCCGCCCCCCACACCTCACCCGGGGGAACTGCGATCCCCCGCGATCCCCCCCGAAATGACCTCTGTACATACCCCACATAGGCATACAAGGGGAGTGTTTTACCTCACAGCTATCAGCTCTCCCTGGCTGACTTAGGCTGCCTCTTAGTTCATCTCTCTGGGAATTACTACACGTCACACACAAACACAGGACACTGAGCACCCCACAGCACTTTTTAAATAATGACTGGCTTCAGAGGAGGTAAATTTAGAGCAGGGAAGTGGTGGGAGATGGGAATGCTGAACCTCCTCACATTTGCTGGTTTTTCTGATTCTCATCACCCTTCCCAAGTGGCTTTTGACCCTTGCCAGTAGCTGCTCACAGAGAAATCTGGAGAAAGAACAGGCAGATGGGGGGTTGTGATATCTGATCCCCCCCCTTGCCTCTTTTTTAATCTAAATTTCCCTGTTCCAAAATTGCCTAAAAATGAGAATGGCATTAGGGGCTAAGTTATACATGAAACCCCAAACATAATAATTTGCTCCTCTGTTATGATCACCTCTTCACTTTCCCTGCCATGGCCTCTGTATCATGCTGAAAGCTTCTAGGCCTTAATAGTTCAAGTTGCCCCTCTCTTTCTCAGTGATATTTTACCCAAAGGGAGATTTTCTCAATTATTGCCTCCTGAGACCAAAGTACTTTTCCCCACAAGATCTTGAGAGTTCTAAAGGTTCCCTTCACCAGCTGGCACGAGATCCACCTTTCCTGAGGCCCTCATGGCAACCTGTCCTCTTTGCTCCTAGACTCATTGGGACATTCCGGATGGTCTTGCAGAAGGTGGTGGAAGAAGGACAGCTGGAGGTGACAGACACGCTAATAGATGACAACAACGCGGTCATTCGGGTAAATGTATTTCAAGAAGCGGATGGATGGTTTCTTAAACACAGCTGATTTTTCTGGGCAATTGGACTATTCTCCCACCTAGGCTAGAGAAGGATAACACAACTGTGAGAAGGCAGCTGCTTGCTGGTTGGTCTTGTGTGTTAAACATGCCTCACTGTCCTGCTCTCTGGAGGAAGGTTTTCTTTGCAGAGAACTGGAGCCTTGGCTATGGTTGCCAAACTCCAGCTAAGGCCCAGAGCTCTCCCAGAATTACAAATGCTCTCCGGAAGATCATGGAGGAACTAGCAACTCTACCCTTAGCCCAAGTGCTGGCTAAAATTTGGGAGGTTGGGTGGTCCCTTTTGGGGGCAGGGCTTCCCCCCTGCTGGCCAGCTGGATAGTGGCGGGAGAGAGCTTCCAGCCCCCCCCAAAACGGGAAACCCCCTTGGAACCGGGGGGGGGGGGTCTGGCAACCCTATGCCATAGAGTGCACCTTCCACAGTGGCCATTTTCTGTAGGTGAACTGATCTCTGTCACCTGAAGATCAGCTGTAATCCCAGGAGATCTCCAGCCCCCACCTGGAGATTGGCAGCCCTAACTGGGCATGCAGCTCACTTCTTTCAGACCTGGATGGGCCTTTAATTAAAACCATTTCCAGCAATCAAGGCCCGTAGATGAAGGCATCCACCATCATTCAAAGGAGCTGCCATTCTCTTTGTTATGTAGGGTAGCCTGAACCACAGAGATCAGAGGCCTAGTCCGCAACAGGCTCCTCCCCCTCACACGTTTTTCTTTCTCACCATGAGGACTAGAAACTTATTTGTAGCAGTGACCCCTGTGGGTTTGTTTCAGCAGCAGAGGCTTTTGGCAAATGACGGTCACTCCTGCGATCTAGCAGCCCTTCACACACACCAGTATAGCAAATGCTTGCATAAAGTCAACATATCGTTCCCCTATGCAGTAACCATGGCAACCACCCAAAGAAAGGAAGGCAAGTTAGCAGAATTCCACTCTGCTTTTCTGGTTTCCTATTAATGCTTCAGCTTAGGTACCCTGCATTTAATCTTGAGCCATGAAAGGGGAATGTGATTAACGGAAGTTGGGTTGAGGAGAGATTTTGTCAAGTATATGAACAGAGGAAGAGCCTAGTTGGAATTAGACTCCAAATAGGGTTGGCGACTCTGGGTTGAGAAATTCCAGGAAGTTTGGGGACTGGGCCTGTGGAAGGTAGGATTTGAGGAGGGGAGGGACCTCAGCAGGGTATAATGCCATAGAGCCCAACTCCAAAACCGCCATTTTCTCCAGGAGAAGTGACCTCTGTAGCCTGGAGGCGCTGTAGTCTGATTTTTGTCATCTGCAGATCAGTTGTCATTCCTGGAGACTTCTAGGCACCACCTGGGGAGGGGACTGGCATCAAGGCCGGTTGGAACCGGTGCAGTTTATGCTGGCTGAAACACAATCACACTTACCTCCTGTCTGCAGAGCCCATCGCTGTATGCCTGTTCACATGGAGCGGGTGTCGGCAGTTTTTTTTTTTTAAACTCAGTTTGCGCATGCGCATAGGCAACCATCCACAGAATGGCGATCTTCACGCATGTGCAAAACACCCCGTCTTACATTTAAAGTTTAAAGGTAAGGACTTACCTTTAAAGTTTAAAGACCAAACTGGCCTCCCTGAGGTCCTGGAGTCCTCCAAAACCTTAAACTAAGGACCTTTTCTTTTTTTTTTTAAACAAACGCTGGGGCGAAGCTTTGCCCAAGCGCATATTGCCGACCTAACCAAAAAAAATGGTGGGCGAAAATCGGAAGCCTCGGGCTTTCGAACGGAAGTGGCTCTACAACGTTGGAGAGCGATCAGGCGGGGGTAAAGTGATTACAACCGTTGCACTCAGGATACCACCACTTGGGAACCTAGTGGCAGAATACAACGCTGTAAAGCTCTTTGCAAGGGTTAGGGATGGAAGGCAGATGTTCGCCGTGTGAACGCCGGTAAGTACACCGATTCCAACGGGCACCTATTCCGTTGCAAATGCCCCGTCTGAACGCACCCAATAGGTACTACTTTTCTGCCACCACACATTTCCCCTCTGCTGTAATCAAGCGGATTACAATGTGCATTCCACCTTCTGACTGTGATACAAGGACTCAAGGATCTCCATTCCTACTTATATCTGACAAAGGGAGCTTTGGCTCTCAAAAGCTCATACCCTCAAAAATTTTGTTGTTCTCTAAGTTGCTACTGGACTTTAATCTAGCTGCCCCCGCACCGTTTTTGACCTTCAAAAAGGGGGGAAGAGAGCAGTCCATCTATTGCCTTTCTGTATCCTTTATAGCAGTGGTTCTCAACCTTCCTAATGCCGCGACCTTTTAATACAGTTCCTCATGTTGTGGTGACCCCCAACCATAAAATTATTTTTGTTGCTATCACAAGACCATCGAAAATTTGTGTTTTCCGATGGTCTTAGGCGACCCCTGTGAAAGGGTCATTCGACCCCCAAAGGGGTCGCGACCCACAGGTTGAGAACCACTGCTTTATAGGCTAATAATGTAATAAGGGGTGATCAGCAAAAACACCAAAGGGAAAAAAAAGAACACTCCACCTCCACCTCCTCTACCCCACAGTCCTTTTTTTTTTGGTAAACAAATTTTTTAAGAACACTCCCCCTCCACCTCCTCTACCCCACAGTCCTTTTTTTTTTTGGTAAACAAATTTTTTATTTTCTCAGGAATACAACATATAAAACTTTTCATTCTATCAATTGTCTACCCCATTCCCAGTTCCTCCCCTCCCTCCAATGGCTTCCCACAATGCTTCCACCCCTGCTCCAAATTACTTCATATCATCAACAATATCAGTTTCTCATCATTACAATCTAAAGATAACATCATTTGACTTAATATTGATCTAAACATATTAAGTTTTGTTTCACATCCCAGTTCTTTTCCAGATAAATTTTAAAGTCATTCCATTCTCCAAAAAACTCATCGTCTTCTTTGTTATTCAGTTTTTTTGTAATCTTATCCATTTGTGCCATGAACAGAACTTTTTGTATCCATTCTTCAACCTCTGGTACCTTTTCTGTCTTCCAAAACTGAGCATAAATCATTCTCGCTGTCACTATCAGGTACCAGAGTAAAGTCTTTTTAGTCGTATTGACTTCTTCCATTTTAAGTCCCAAAAGCAGAATTTCCGGTGCTTTTTTAAAAGAACATTTCAATATTTTTTGCATTTCATTGTGGACTTTTGTCCAAAAGTCTACAGCTTTCTCACAAGTCCACCACATATGATAAAATGAGCCCTCATGCCTCTTACATTTCCAGCATTTGTTTGACATATTTTGATTCATATTTGCAATTTTCTTAGGTGTCATGTACCACCTATACATCATCTTATAACAATTTTCTTTAACATTAGTACATGTCGAGATCTTAATAGAATTTTTCCACAAATATTCCCAGGTTTCCATAGCCACTTCCTTATTCATATTAATAGCCCATTTTAACATTTGTTCTTTAACAGTTTCATCTTCAGTATACCATTTTAACAACACCTTATACATTTTAGAAATATTTTTTCCTCCTCCACTCTCCCAAACCTTTTCAATTTCATTTTTTTCCTCTCTAAAACCATAGTTTTTTTTGTCAGATCTAAAAAGATCATAAATCTGCATATATTTCAACCACTCATATTCATATTCAATTTCATTCTGCTTTTTCATTACCCACTCTGTTCCCTCTTTTTTAATTAAATCTCTATATGGCAACCAGTCTCTACCTCGCTGTCTTGAGTAAGATATCAACACTTCTACTGGTACAATCCACAATGGTCTTAAGTCACTCTGGTACTTCTTATATCTTGTCCATACCATATACAAAGCTTTTCTCACCAAGTGAAGTTTAAAAAAACTGTCCATTTTTATCTTGTCATACCATAAATATGCATGCCAGCCAAATCTACAATCATGCCCTTCCAACCCCAACAATCTGTCATTTTCAAGCTTCACCCATTGATCCATCCATGTTAGACAAACCGCTTCATAATATAGTCTAAGATTTGGCATTTGTAGACCTCCTCTTTCTTTGGCATCACAAAGTATTTTCATTTTGATCCTTGGTTTCTTGCCTGCCCAAACAAATTTTGACAACTCTTGTTGCCACTTGGCCAACAAATCCGTTTTATGCAGAATTGGTATTGTTTGGAACAGGAACATCAAACGTGGTAGGACATTCATTTTTATAACTGATATTCTTCCCATCAGTGATAAGTTCATTTTATCCCATTTCTTAAAATCTTGAGTCAGCTTAGTCCATAATTTCTCATAATTATTCTTATATAGGTCTATATTTTTTGCCGTTAATTCAATTCCAAGGTATTTTGTTTTTTTAACTACTTCACATTGTACCAGTTCTTGTAGTTCCACTTGTTTTTGTTTGATCATGTTTTTACATATAAGTTTTGTTTTATTCTTATTTACGTAAAAGCCGGCCAATTCTCCAAACTCCTTTATTTTTTGAAAAAGCAATGTCAATTTTTCTGTTGGGTTTTCCACCATAAACATTACATCGTCTGCAAATGCTCGATATTTGTATTGGTGTCCTTTATGTGTCAAGCCCTTTATTTCTTGATCGTACTGTATTTTTTGTAAAAGTATTTCCAATACCCAGATAAATAATAACGGTGATAACGGACAACCTTGCCTTGTTCCTTTCTGTACTTTGAAGTTATCTGTCAGTTCTTTATTCACATTTATTTTAGCTCTTTGTTCAGAATAGATAGCTTCAATACAATTTCTAAAATGTTGTCCCGCTTCAATCTTTTCCATCATCTGGTGCATAAAATTCCAATTAAGATTGTCAAAAGCTTTTTCTGCATCAACAAACAGAAAAGCTACTTCTTTTTCTGGGTGCTTTTCATAATATTCAATTGCGTCCATTACTATTCTTACATTGTCTCTAATCTGCCTTTTGGGTAAAAAGCCCGCTTGATCTTCAGAAATTACCGTTTGTAAATAGTTTTTCACCCTTTCTGCAATAATTTTTGCAAAGATTTTATAATCGTTGTTCAAAAGAGATATTGGCCTGTAGTTCTTTACATTTGTTGAATCTTGTCCTTCCTTTGGAATCAAAGAAATAATTGCTTCTTTCCATGAGTCCGGCACCTTTTTGTTTTCTCTTATTTCGTTGGTTAAAGCTTCCAGGACCGGGGAAATTTCTTCTTTCATCTTTTTGTAGAATTTCGCTGTAAATCCGTCCGGCCCAGGCGCCTTCCCCAACTTTGTCTCTTCTATTGCCTTCATCACTTCTTCTTTTTGAATTGGACCATTTAATAAATCTTTGTATTCCTTACTTATTTTTGGTAGTGGAATCTCCTTTAAATATGTTTTAATCTTCTCAAGATCAACTCTAGTTGTTTGGAATAGTTTAGCATAATACTTGAAGAAACATCTCTTTATTCCATTAGGATCAACGAACTCTTTTCCATCTTCTATTATTTTGGTTATCATTCTTCTCTCTCTTCTAGCCTTAAGTTGCCAAGCTAAGTATTTTCCCGGTTTGTTCGCCCCTTCAAAAGATTTCTGTTGTAACTTCTTTAAATTCCAATACATTTCCTGATTCCAAGTCTCATTCAGTTGTTCCTTCAGCAACTTTAATTCTTTAATAATTTGCTTTTTTCCAGGCTTCTTTTTTAATTCCTTTTCTTTCTGAGCAATTTTTTCTAACACTTCTGTTTGTTTTTGAAGTTTTTCCTTTTTTTGCTTCACGTTTTGCGAGATGAGAATTCCTCTCATCACCGCTTTATAAGCATCCCATACAATCTGTATCGGTGTTTCTTTATTTAAATTTTGTTGAAAACGGGTTTCGCATTGTTTCTTTTAACTCACAGTTGTTGTCCCTCTTCAAAGAAGTCTGCTGACGAAGAATTTATGCCGGTAGCCCGGCTCGATCGGCCACTATAGAGTTGCTTGGCACTTG
This sequence comes from Gekko japonicus, assembly GCF_001447785.1. Classification (NCBI taxonomy): domain Eukaryota; kingdom Metazoa; phylum Chordata; class Lepidosauria; order Squamata; family Gekkonidae; genus Gekko; species Gekko japonicus. The sequence goes on from NW_015159743.1 coordinate 422,780, forward strand.
CCTTCTTCGTGGGAGGAGGTCAAAGCCCAATTCAGCTTCTTCCGAAGCTGGATTACGCCAACCTCACACTCCCTCTAGGGCGCTGCTGCCTGCTTGTCCCCCCCCCTCGCTGGGGAGTGATGCGTTGGGCTGTATATTGCCCAAACTGTCAAAAGTGGCCGTCGCTCGCTTCGCACGATTGCGAAACGCTTCAGTCCTCCATCTTAGCTAGACCGGAAGCCTCCTCTACCCCACAGTCCTAATCTAAATCAAGCCCTAATATAACATCTATTAGTATTTTTGAAAAGCTTGAGTAATATGTTTGCAGATTCCTCAACTTAATGTGATCATGGATCTCCTTGTGTCTCTTATCCGGTTTGTTCCCAAGCAGTGTTCCCTCTAAGCTGAGTTAGTGTGAGCTAGTTCACAGTTTTTTAGCCTCTGGCTCACACATTTTTGTCTTAGCTAATAAGGATGGCTCCGGAGCAAACTAATTTATGTAGCAGTCAAATCACTCGCTCGCAATTTTAATGCCAGTGGCTCACAAAACAGAATTTTTGCTCACAAGACTCCACAGCTTAGAGGGAGCATTGTTCCCAAGTAGCTTCTGATCTTCTAGAGGAAGTTGAGGATGACCTGGAAGTTGGGCACTTGTTGGCTAGAAATCAGAAGGATGAAATGGCAGGGGTTCTATCCCTGTCATCTGAGGCTCTGCTGCCCCTCATGGTGTGATAGGTACTAAATGGAATAACATGAATAAACGCGTTCCGGGTCTTGTTTGTTTGTTTTTCAGACCAGCGTCTCCATCGAGATTAGGTACCAGGCCATGGATGGCACAGTCGGCGCTTGGAACGACGAGGAATTCTTGGAGAGCCCCAATGCACGTTCAGAGGGTGACCCCTATGAGATGGACACCCTGCCTCCCAGTCACAGGCAGTCTCCCAGCAAGGCCAGCGCTGCAGAGAGGGCTCTCCGGAGGTAACTCTTCTGAAGGGCTTCGCATCTTCCTTCACAACCCTTGTCTACTTGCAGCACGGTAACCCTATTGGGTGCTTTTCCAGAAATGGCCATCTGGCTCACCTGTTCTCCCTCTGCTGTTGGGTGTAAACCCAGAAGGTGTAAAGTGAGATCAAGTCACAGCTGACTTACGGCAACCCCTCAAGGGGTTTTCAAGGCAAGAGACATTCAGAGGTGGTTCTGCCCTTGCCTGCCTCTGCGTAGCAACCCGGGACTTCCCCGGTGGTCTCCCATCCAAGTACTAACCAGGGCCGACCCTGCTTAGCTTCCAATAACTAATGAGTTCGGATGACCCTGGGCCTTCCAGGTCAGGGCGGACCCAGAAAGGGCCGACTAAAAACAGAGGAAGGAAATCAGCTCTCAGTTTTGCTCATGCTCAGGGTACTATTATGTGAGAACTTGTGTGTTGGCTGAGAGGTAAGATAGGGAAGTGCTACGATCCTGCTGGGCCTTAGTCCTTTGAGGGACACTAAACAGCCGTTTGGAAGCACGGGGATCCCTGAACTCCCACAGCCAAAGCCCAGGTTGCACATTCCACTGGGAAGAGCAGAGAGACAGGGAGACAACTACCCATCTCTGTTAGGCAAACGACACAGTAAATTCACAGCCAGCTCCTGATGTAGAGAGGGCTGTGGACCACATACTGTGTTGAAGTTGCCTAGCAACCAACCATAAGTAGCAATTATTCCCCCTCTCCTGGGTTCCTCCAGGAAGGGGTGGTCACTGATGTTCTGGTGAGGAACGGGGGGGGGGTGGGTGGGTAGAGCTTTAAGTCAATTTTAGGACCTGCACAAGTCTTGTCTGACTCCACACAATTCTGAAGGTGGCAGAAATCTTGCACACTTAGGTGGTAGTTTTTATATGTGGAAGTCAGATTGTTAGGTGTGGCACTTTTAAAATTGTTTGTTTGCCAGGAATTCTAGAGCTGGAAAGGGCTTTACAGAAAGTCCAGTTCAGCCTTCAGTTCAGTGCAGGAAATCCAAAATCTGAGCATCCCTGACAGATGGCTGTCTAGTCTCTGCCTGAAAACACCTGGTGATGGGGAGCCCATCCACCTCCCCCAGGTAACTGGTTCCATTGCCAAACTGCTCTTTCCTTTAGGAAGACTCCCAATATTTGGCCCCGGTCACACGGGCCAGATATCGCGGGGGGGAGGCATGGCTAATTGCCCCGGCGCAGTTTGATCCACAATTACACGATCAGATGGGCCGGCGGCACACCACGGTCCTTCCCTCGGCACCAGCGGGTAAATGAGGGACTGGAGGGGAATGCTGCGCGTCGGCGGGATCAAACCACGAGCGTCTGGAGGCAGCCCGTGGCAAACGTTTACTAGTACCTTGGAGGTACTAGTTTTTAAATGCGCATTGTCGGTGGTAAGCCACGGGTGCGCTCCACTTCCCAGATGTTGGGGTGTGATCGCGCCCAGATAATCCACCCACCTTCTGTGCCTCTCCCACTGCAACTTTGCCGTGTGACCGGGGCCTTTGTGTGAGAAATACCCTCCTGTAACTTAAGCCCAAGTCTTGCACCCTGGAGCAGCAGAGAACAAGTCTTTCCCTCTTCCGCTTGCCAGCCCTCCAGGCTTTTGAATACAGTCATGACTCCTTGATTTTCCCTCCTCCAGGCCAAACACCTTCAGTTTCTTCAACTGTTCCTCATATGAATTGTTTTCCTGATTCCAAGCATTTTTCTTCAGGGGTAGGGCGGGCAGCCATGTTAATCAAATGCAGCAAGATAAAGCAGAAGTCCAGTGGCCCCTTAAAGATTAACAAAATTTATTTTAACAATTTATAAAAGCATAAAATATCAGGAGTCAGAGCTCACTTCTTCAGATCCATTGGTGTAAGCTCTGACTCCTGAGAAGTTTATTCTGGAATATGTTTCGTTACATTTTAAGGTGCCTCTGGATTGTTGGCCATTTTCATCGTTCTGCTGTGAACCCATTCAAATTAGTCTGCCTTTCTTAAAGTGGGGTGCCCGGAACGGAACACAGTGGACAATATCCTATTTTTGAACATTCCAGACAAATATAAGAAGAATTATTCTTCTCTTCATTGCATCTGATGAAGTGAGCAGCAACTGACTCATGAAAACTCCCAGTGGAATAAATGCTGTTAGTCTCAAAGATGCCCACTGGACTTCTTTTTTAGTGTTGCATCTTCACAACCTTCCAAGTGCTTCCTTCCATGAGTTGGAAGAAGGCTCCTTAGGTTGGAGGGAGGCTTAACATGTTGTTTAGTGGAGTGGCAGGATACAGCACAGTCTTCCAGAGGAGATCTGACTGTGCCGCACAGAGTGGATCACGGACCGCATGGGCCGTAAGCACTGGGTTCTGCCTCAGTCGCATCAGCCCTGTTTGTCCGAAAACTGCACAGGATGGGTTTTGACTTCTAGATCTGAGATATTTATCATTGCATCCTGGAGTAAATACCGCTGATTGTACTTCTGCAGGAGCTGCCAGAGTAACTTCAGGTGGGTAGCCATGTTGGTCTGAAGCAATAGAACAAAGTTTGAGTCCAGTGGCACCTTTAAGACCAACAAAGTTTGATCTTTCATGTGCATGAACGAAAGCTTATACCCAGAATTAAACTTTTTTGGTCTTAAAGGTGCTACTGGACTCAAACTTTGTCCTGCCAGGGTAACAGCAATGACTGTATTAATGCAACCAGTGAGCTGTTAATTATTTCCTTTCCCCCACACGGGGTTCTTCGTCCCATTCTTCTTGCCGAGAGAGGGGCTATGTTGTATTCCTTGGCAGAGAGTCAAAGAGGAGTCTCTGTGCATGTTTAGGCTGCCTAACTTGCTGGCCTGCCCTTTCTGCAGATAATTGGTGTCTGTTCTCTGTTGGGATGTTTATCTGTATATTTGGACTGCAGAGTACATAAGAAACAAATCACAGCCTTCCTTACCATGGATCATGGAGTGATGACCTCCTGGAGACCCAGCAAAGCTGCAGTAAAGGGCCAATTTACTGTATGAAACTGGCCTGAAGCCTCTTAATTGGAGGCATAGATCAGACTCCTCAATCGATATGTTACAATTCCTTCTGCTAGGCAGGAGCACCACACTTGGCTTAAATAGGGATCGTGTACCAGTTTGATAAGGTCCCAGTGTCCCTTGCAGAGGCTGGCAAAACTAATGTATCATTCCTCTTGATCTCCATATTCTAGAGGAGTAGGGGGGTACAGAAACATTCACTGTTGGCGTGGGGTGTGTGTGTCAGATTCTGGCTCTGTTCTTGGTTTGGCTTCACAGAGATACACAGTAGTAAACACCACTGACTCGACTTCTGCAGAAACTGCCAGGGTAACTACAATGTGTTGGCAGAGTAATTAACACAGCAAAGGTGCACAACCTGATTAAAGTGTAGATCAAGGTTTATTCAGGAACTAATATACGTGATAATGAAGACGAGAGACAGAGACAAAGTCCTAACTACATCAGTAGCTGAGAGAGAGTGAGAGAGGAAGGAGGAGGATATTGCCCTAAGAGTAGCAATCTGGAGGCAGACAAGGAATGACACTTAACAGGAGAGAAGGTGCTGTCCTCCCTCTCCTATCCAACTGCCCTCTTGCTGCCCCTTGGAGGGTTGTCTGCTCTTCGTTCACCAGATAGCACCTATTCCAACACAATGACTATTTTAATGCAATCAGTGAGCTGTTAATTATGTCCCTTCTGCACTGGGTTCTCCATCCCATTGCTTTTGCCAAGAGATAGGCCTATCTGGTATTCCCTGGCAGAGAGGCAAAGAGGAGTCTCTATGCATGCTCAGGCTGCCCAACTTAACAAAAGGTGCAAATCTTCTAGGGGTGTGCACAAAAAAAACAACAACAGATTTTTTGGGTTCGGATCTAATGAACATTTAAAATTTCGGCATTTGCTGATATTCCCAAATCCCAGTATCAAGCGAGCCAGGGAAGGCCTAGAAGAAGCAGGGAGGCATTTTAAATGCCTCTCTGTGCCTTCCCTAGCTTGCCCGCCAAACCAGGTGAGCCAGGGAAGGCTTGGAGGGAGGCCCCCCCATGCCTTTCCTGGCCTGCCCGCTGAGGCTGGTGAGCTGGGGAAGGCCTGGAAGAAGTGCTTTCTCTGGCCCACCTGTTGAAGCAGGTGGGGAAGGGAAAGTGTTTACATTTAAAACACTTTCCCTTTCTTCTGGAGCTGCAGACGCCTTTGTGTGGGGGAGTCAGTCCACTAAAGCGGCGGGAGCCCCAGAAGCAAGGGAAGGTGTTTTAAATTTAAACTCCTTCCCTTCGCTGGAGAGGTGCCCCATCCCTTTAAATTTAAAACACCTTCCCTTGCTTCCCCCAAATGGATACCGAATGTACAACCCTAACCCTGAGTATATAAAATGGCAGCCTCATTGGGTTTGGCTGCAGAATAGTGGGAATGGGAGGGGGGGTGGCAGCAGGAAGGGCTGGTGGTCAGGGGCAGTGGGTCCAAGAGGCATGACTTGTTGCACAGCTATTCTATGATGCATGCAGGATCTTGGGAGATGAAGCAAAGTCTTAAGGCCAGTGGATCCAAGATCTGGCACAAGATTCAAGGGTTATTTTACTATTGCTGTGTTTCTTGAGCACATTTGTGTCTCCTGCTCCAAAATTTGCTCTGGATGTAAGTCTCCAAGTCCAGCAATAACCGTTGCTGGACGGCATGAGCTACTTTTGTATATGATGCCCTCTAGTGGCCGGTTGATGTGCCAAAAAAGTTCAACAAAAAGTCATGTTTCCTTTTGTGTTTGCATCCTTAGAACAAACGCAAGGGAGAGGGATTTGAAGGGCTGAATCAGCACACTGGAGGAGGGATTATTTATGCCTTCTCACCTGAAAATGTTCCCTCTCCACTCATGGTCATTTCCCCACAGCTAGGCTAACTCTAGTCTAGTACCTGGCTGGGCAAAAAAGAAAGAAAGCTAAAATTGGTCTGAGGGTAGAATCAGAATATGGGAGGAAATGTTTTTAAGAGAAACCAGGAGAAGAAAGCTGAATGCTTGCTTTGTAACATGCACTTCTCCTCTGAACAGTTTATTGAACATGACAAAAATCCCTACATGGCCTGGATAGGGACCGTAATCCATCATAGCTGTTCCTGAGTATAACTATCACACATTACACACCCATGCCTGTTTTATAGCAGACATAAGGGAAAAAAATGTGATCATCCCATGTGAACTGGCTCAGTTTTTGAACAGCAACTTGGACACTTGACTGGGTTAGTACATCTCTGCTCACCACATTGCCCTTCTCCCATCCCTTTTATGTGCTGGATGACAGTTCCAAAAAGTGTGAAAACAGCTACAACATGACCTATTTCCCATGTGGTAAATATTTTAGATAAGATGATGGTTCATGAGGAGAGGGAGAGAAACAGTTTGTTAATATCCTCATACACACCTAGATCTCCCCTTAGAGGAATCTTTTAAGGTATCAGAGGGTTGATTTCCTGGACCTGCTCAGACCTTATTAGGTTGTTGTGGCAGGGGAACATTTTTCATTTTGCTAATTTACAAAACCACTCCCCCCCCCCCCGTGAACACCTGGGAAGTCCCTCGGCTATGCAGAATCCTTGTAAAGTGTTGCCGTTCCCATGATTGCCGTGGGAGCAGTCCACATTCCAACTAGACATCCTGACTTTTAATAATTATGGTCTGGGTTCTCTGGGTGAGCCACCTCGAGAACTGATTTGTCTGGCTGAGAGCACAGTGTATCAATGCCTACAAGAAGCACAAGTGAACTGGGGCTGATTTCATCATTCTTAAAGGAGCCAGCAAAAAAGTAAAGCAAGTGGCTCTGGAGGGAATGGTGGAGAGCTCTGTCAAGTCACAGCTGACGTGTGTCCAGGGCTATTTTTGGGCAGGAACGCACAGGAATGGAGTTCCGGCTGGCTCCCAAGTTGGCCACGCCCAGCAGGAACTCATTAGCATAATAGGCCACACCCAACAACAGAATGCATTAGGATTGGCTAAATTAAGGGTGTGTGGCCTAACATGCAAAGGAGTTCCTGCTACAAAAAAGGCCCGGGGTTTTGACAACAAACAAGGTCAACAGAATAACAAGCAAAAGGTGGGTGTGGCTGGATAACTACACTTCTGGTAACATGGGGGTGTGGCCTAATGGGCTAATGAGCTGTGCTGTCAGGGGTGTGGCCTAATATACTAATGAGTTTCTGCTGTTGGGTGTGGCCTGTTATGCTAATGAGTTCCTGCTGGGCTTTTTCTACAAAAAGAGCCCTGCTTGTGTCAATCCCATATGATTTTCAAGGTAAGAGACGAACAGAGGTAGTTTGCCCTTGCTTGCCTCTGTGTAGCAGCCATGGACATCTTTGGTGTCTCCCGTCCAAGTACCAACCGGGGCTGACTTTGCTTTGCTTCTGGGGTCTGACAAGATTGGGTTAGCCTGGCCCATCCAGATCAGGACTGAAGATAGAGAACAGAGAAATTAGATTTGTATTGATTGAAAAATAATGAGTCCCTTGCACACATGTGATAGGCTGGGAGCACTCATCAATCCTTTTCTTGACTCATGTGAAATCCAAGGTTTCATCAGAGTCCAGTTTCCTGGGCTGCTTAATTATTTAGGCGTACCACGATTCTTGCTCCTTTTACCACTGCTTGCCCTTGCCTTCTGAAGAAGTGAGCCGTGACTCATGAAAGCTCCTGCCCTGCCACACATTTTGTTAGTCTTTAAGGTGTTACTGGACTCTTTACTCTTTTCCACTGCCCTTGCCAGGTTCTCAAACAGCCCATTGAAAACCTCAGAGTTACGTTCTTTGTTTTGCCACTCGCTCTTGCAGGCAGGAAGAAGATGAGATGTATTACCACAGTGATGATGAACTTCTGGGTGAGAGAGACACCATCAGCCAAGGCTCTCTCAACGCGAGGTACGCAGCCCAGCCCAGCCCTGCCCTGCCTGGGTCTGCAGTGTGGATTGTTTGCTGTGCTGGAGCCAGCTGAAAGTTTACACCATCCGTTCTCCCGGAGAAATCTCACAGAGTGAAGGAATCCCTGGAATTATTCTTGGTTCTCTGTGTTTTCACAAGTGCAAACTCACACAATAAAAGAAGAAATGCGTCCATGGAAGGGGGCAAAACACCCACTATGGCAGCTTTCACCACACAGGTGTATGAGAATGTGGAGTGATTACAGGGTTCTCCCACCACACAGTGAGATTTCTCTGTCCAGAAACAATTTGTGTAAACTCCTGCAAAGAGTGTGTAGTGTGGTATGGTTCGGTGTGGTATTCAAGCATGTGGGTGAAGGACTTCCTTGATGGACTCCAGTGATGACGGAATAGCTTGGAGGGGAATGGCACGGTAATAGTCCATCTCATGGCCACAGAGTCTTACAGGGAATGGTGAATCCTTCTAGAGCAAACAGCTCCTGGCTGATGTGTGTCAGCATGTGTGATCTGTGGACTTTATGTGCAGGGTCCAACCTGCAAAGGAGCTGCTGGGGATCTCAGCCAGGGAAACTGCCATCAGAGAGTTGCTAAGATGCCTTCTGGGAAATCAGGGTGATGAGTTCGTACAGTCACTTAAGAAAGCCGTGCAACTAAGTTTACAGAAGTTTGCTGTAGCCAGTTTGGTGTAGTGGTTAAGTGTGTGGACTCTGATCTGGGAGAACCAGGTTTGATTCCCCACTCCTTCTTATGTTCTAACTGGGTTTGATTCCCCACTCCTCCACTTGCACCTGCTGATGTGACCTTGGGTCAGTCACAAGCTCTGGCACAGCTGTCCTTGAAAAAGAGCAGTTTGTGTCAGAGTTCTCTCAGCCCCACCCACCTCACAGGGTGTCTGTTGTGGGGAGGGGAAGGGAAAGGACTTTGTAAGCTGCTCTGAGACTCCAAGTGAAGGGCGGGGTATAAATCCAATCTCTTCTCTTCTTCTTCTTCTAAATGGGATGAGCATAAAAGAAAACAAGAAGAACCTCTCAGCTACTTCAGAAAACCTTTCCTGCTGAGTTGCGAACAGGAAATGTTTCCTTGCCTCTGGAGATCAGACCATTAGCTACATAAACACCTGATTTAAGACCAGAGCATCACTCCTCATGATGTCTCGTTCTTGTCAGTCTCCTCTGTGAGTGGTGGGAATGCTGACTATACTGTCTGTCCAGTATGAGAGTAGTCCAAAATGAAAGTGCTTCAGAATTTCAGTTGTAAATGCTTCAGAATTTCAGTTGTAAAGAACTTGAGTAAAAGTTCTTAATCTCCTTTGTGGCCTTCTGCTGGTGGATTGGCTTTCAGTTTTGTACTTTCTTCCTGAGTTCCAGAAGGGCTGCCCTCCGAACCTCTTTTTTCCATTGGTTCCATTAGGAGGGGAAGAATTTCAGTTGCGAAAGCAGGTGTAACTTTCTCATGGGTGGGATAACTGCATCAGCTTAAATTCTTTACATTACAACACACACACACAAGCTAGAGTCATCTTAAAGACTAAGAGATTTACTGTGGCATCAGCTTTTGGGGTGTTAGAGACCATTTCATGAGATGCCTGAACATCTTGCATCTGACAAGTGGGTTTTATCTCATAAAAACTTATGCCACAGTACATCTTTGAAGGTGCCACAAGGGTCTAAGTTTTGTGCTGCAAAGCTACTTTTTTTTTTCTTTACCAGGCTCCCTGGCTCCTTTGCATCTAGGCACCCTAACTTTTGATCATACATAAACCTACAAAGCTGCCTTACACCAGCTTAGACCACTGGTAAATCTAGCTGAAGGCAAAACAGTATGATACACTGTGGCCAGGTTCATCCTGGGTCCCATCAAGCAGACATGCAGTGGGAGTTCCCTGTTGAAACACAGATTCTCACGTTTTGGGGAGTCAGTGTAAACTGGAACTGCAGCATGCAAGAAGATGATCTTTAAACCTTCCCTCTGTACTGTTTTCTCAACTTGAAACAACCCCAGGGAGCCACTATTTGCCCTCTGGGGATACTGGCGGGTACTGATGGGCTGCACATAACAGGCCTGGCTGAGAAAACTTCAAGGAGGGGAAGTTAACATAAGAACATAAGAGACGCCAATGTTGGATCAGGCCAAAGGCCCATCCAGTCGAACACTCTGTGTCACACAGTGGCCAGAAATACCAGTGCCATCAGGAGGTCCAGCAGTGGGGCCAGGACATTAGAAGCCCTCCCACTGTTGACCCCCCCCCCCAAGCACCAAGAAGACAGAGCATCACTTGCCCCAGAGCCCCTAGCTATACCTTGTGGCTAATAGCCACTGATGGTCCTCTGCTCCATATGCTTATCTAATTCCCTTTTGAAGCCGTCCATGCTTGTAGCACCCACCACTTCCTGTGGCAGTGAATTCCATGTGTTAATCACTCTTTGGGTGAAGAAGTACTTCCTTTTATCCGTTCTAACCCGACCGCTCTGCAGTTTCATGGAGTGCCCACGAGTTCTTGTATTGTGAGAAAGGGAGAAAAGTACCTCTTTCTTTACCTGCTCTTTCCCATGCATAATCTTATAAACCTCGATCATGTCACCCCTCAGTCGTCTTTTCTCCAAGCTAAAGAGCCCTAAGCGCTTTAACCTTTCCTCATAGGGAAAGTGTTCCAACCCTTTTATCATTCGAGTTGCCCTTTTCTGCACTTTTTCCAAAGCTATAATATCCTTTTTAAGGTGTGGTGACCAGAACTGCACACAGTATTCCAAATGAGGTCTCACCATTGATTTATATAGGGGCATTATTATATTGGCTGATCTGTTTTCAATACCCTTCCTAATTATCCCCAGCATAGCATTGGCCTTCTTTATTGCAGTCACACACTGTCTCGACATTTTCAGTGAGTTATCTACTACAACTCCAAGATCTCTCTCTTGCTCAGTCTCTGCCAGTTCAGACCCCATCAATGTGTATTTATATTTAGGATTTTTGGCTCCAATGTGCATCACCTTGCACTTGGCCACATTGAACCCCATTTGCCATGTTGACACCCACTCGCCCATCCTTGACAGATCCCCTTGGAGTGCCTCACAATCCTCACTGGTTTTTACCACCCTGAACAACTTTGTATCATCCGCAAATTTAGCCACTTCACTGCTTACTCCCATCTCCAAATCATTAATGAACAAGTTAAAAAGCAGTGGACCAAGTACTGATCCCTGCGGTACCCCACTGCTTACCACCCTCCACTGAGAAAATTGCCCACTTACACTCACTCTCTGTTTTCTATGAACTAGCCAGTTTTTGATCCATAAAAGGACTTGTCCTTCTATCCCATGATTTTTGAGCTTACTTAGGAGCCTTTGATGAGGAACTTTATCAAAAGCACAGGAGGAGTTAAAGTCTCCTCCTGTGCTGTGGTCCCTATCTGAATCACGCTCTAAGTGCCTATGAAGCTAAGTTTCCACCAGGAGCTTCCAGCATGTCTTTCCGATGGGACCAGGAGGAGACCCATGGATGGACTCAGGAACAAAGTATTGTGTAGTTAGGAATCCATATTTTCTGCTGTGACTGGCAGTGGCTCTCCAAGTCTCTGGCAGAGAAAGGTTCTATCCCAGCCATTGCAATATGAAATCCTTCCACAAAAGATGCTAGGGGCTGAAGCAGCTGGGACCTTCTGCGTGCCAAGCAAGAGCTCTGGTTGCAAGCCACAGTTGTTTCCCTATGCCCTGCTCCAGATTCAAACAACCATTATAAGATGCTCCTGAAACAGCTATGCACCCAAGTCTGAGATTGTGCCCCATCCTTGATAGTACCTTTCTGCAGGTCCTCATCCTGCTCAGTTGTGGTTGTATTCCCATCAAAACTGTTCAGAGCAGAATTCCTCCTAGCAGGCTGTCAGCGACCCAACCGGAGAGATGCCAGGAAGACCAAGGCTGAGAATTCCATTGTACTCCTGAACAATAGGGCTGCACTCCAGGATGTAGCTGTTACCATGGCAATGACACACAAAAGGGCCCCTGTAAAGTTATCTTACTTCTGATCCTCCCACCACCACATGTCTTTTGATAGTGTTTGTCGACAACCGTGCTTTAAAGAGCATGAGGGGAAGAAGAGGAACCCCTTTTTTCTTCCTCCTGGTGAGGTGACAATAATTGGGCTTGCCACCTTTTCCTCCAGTAAATTTATTCAGTAATCTGAAATAGTCATCAGCTGATCTCTCCCTACAAAGATGCTCGATAAAACACTATGTAGCATGTAATATAATAACAAAAATATAATATCAAGCCAAAAGCAATATGAGAATATCTAAAGTTACCTTTGGGTTGAGGAGGAGGAGGAGATTGGATTTATTCCCTGCCCTTCACTTGGCATGTCAGAGCGGTTTACAATCTCCTTTCCTTGCCCCTCACCCCAACAGACACCCTGCCAGGTAGGTGAGGCTGAGAGAGCTCTGAGGCAACTGCTCCTGAGAGAACAGCTCTGAGAGAACTTGTGACTGACCCAAGGTCACACCAACAGCTGCATATGGGGGAGTGGGGAATCACACCCGGTTCTCCCAGATTAGAGTCAGCGCTCCTAACCCCTACACCAAATTGGCTCTCCAGGTGGTTGGCAATCCTACGTCACTTACCGAATGTCATTGGAACATCTGGAGGGACTCTTCAAGGCTTCTGCCCCTGATGTCTATTGCAGATTTATCAGGAGCAGACTGAGAAGGGGAAATGACCCCAGAGCAGGCTAAGCTGAGTGGCCGTTGGGGTGCTTGGAGTCAGCACTTCAAGGGTCACTCAGCTCAGCAGCGCAAACAGCGAGTGTCAGCTCACCCATAGCTCCCTCCTGAAAACTGGCAGCAGGGTGAGAAAAGACCTTTGGTGAACTGATGCCAGTTCACCATTGCTGATGAAAGGTCTATGCCAAGTCATTCCCTCCCCCCCTCCCAGAGGCTCTGGCAGAGTCGGTAGAGCTTGGGTATGCTTGCTCCTGGCCACCAGCGGCCCTCTAGGGCAGCGGGCCACCAGAAAACTTCCCTGCCAGTTAAAGGGTCAGTCCACCCCAGATTTTTATCCTGCCCTTTCTCAAAAGAGCTCAGGATGACATGTGTGGCCTCTCGTCTCCCTTTTGATTGAACTTTTGTGAAAACCCTGTGAGGTGGGTTGGGCTGAGAGAGAGAGATCTTCCCTAGGCCAGGATGACCAAGAGAGCTTCATGGAACAGTGGAGATTGGAACCCGGGCTTCCCCGCTGCACCATGCTCAGGAGGGAGAAGGCACGGAGGAATTATTCCTGGGACCATCTACCTGCAAAGCATGTGCTCTACACTGAGCTACCCTCTTCCTCCCAGCCCCCAACTAATATGCCTTCAGGACCCTCAATGCAGGCAGGAATTCAGAAGCGGCATTGGTTGAATTTCTGCAGCTTGTCTGGGGAGGCCGGGGTATAAATTAAATAAATATAAATAAAAACAAAGCAACTACCCAGTGGAGAGAGAAAACACAAACAGAATCATGGCATGGGTCATTATTACTAGGGGCAGGGTGGTGCTGAGGCACGCCAGTGGTGCTGTGGTGCCCAAATTAGCCTTAGCCACTAATGCAAAGCCTTCTTGGGTCATTAGTAACTTGGAAGATGGGGACTGGGTGCTTTCCCAATCACAGAGTTTAGGACTGGGGCTAGAGAGTCATTAGTGCCCATCCTTGTGCCTCAGAGCCCCTGTTTGGCATCCTCATGATAGAATCCGACTTCAATCTGGAAGGGGCCCAAATGGAGTATCTTGAACCAAGCCCCTATCCCAAGACTGGTATCCTCTCTGGAAGGCATCTCTGGCAGGTGCCAGTGCAGTTTTCTTTTGAAAACCTCTAATGAAGAAGGTTGTATTGCATCCACAGGCAGCTTCTTCAGCTGCTGAATGTCTCCAGTAACACAGAATCCCCCAGGAAGTGCTTCTGAGCCTATCCCACTGAAAGTAATAGAATGGGAGAGCATTCCCTTTACAAAAAAAAATGGGGCTTTTGTATTTTGGCTCTTGGGGGCAAAAGAACCAAAATTAGTTCAGTCCTTGAAACAAAATGAAGAAATATCAATGTACAGGGCACATGTAAGGAAAGTGGAAGTTAGGCTGATGTGATGGTTAAGGAGGCTGATTAGGACTTTGCAGACCTGGGTTCAACTACCCCTCAGTCACTGGGTGATCTTGGGCCAATCACTCTCTCTCTCAGCCTACCCTACCTCACAAGATGGTTGTGAGGACAAAATAGAGGAGAAGAAAGTTGTATATGTTGAGTACCTTGCAAATAAAATATAATAGAAAGCCAGAAGGTGGTCCACATGAACATTTTTAGGCATGCTGTGTCTCTCTTCTCACCACACTTTAAGTGGGATGTCTGAAAGCAATAATATGCCTAACTGTGTTGGTAATTAGCATGGCGAAGACACTCAAGACAGATGCAGATAAGGACATGGCCTTGTAACATGCCTATTTTCACTCCAAGTATCACTGCTTGAGAGCCCGTAGGCATGCTGGCTCGACACACTCACATAATTGCCGATCTTTCCCCTGCTGTGTGTTGCATTCATTTACTCCACGGTAGCCAGTCCAGCACAGATTTAAAAGCCAAGAGCGTTTTTGTTCCTTTGGCTAAACACAAACTAGAGAGGGAGGAGAGCCCAAATTGTTCTACAATATGTTATCCACTGTTCAAAATAACCCTCACCAACATGTGCAGCAAGCAGGCTGTGAACCACATGGTGCCTTAGCGTTCATACGCCAGCATTTACATATGGAGAAGATCTCTGTTCTTTCTGCCTGCCCCCTGCCAAACTTTGCTATGAAGTAATAGATGTCTAGAGGCTCTGGGGAAGGGGCCGAAGTGATTCTCCTGCTTCCCAGTGTGGAGTGACAATAAT